>NW_012152175.1:589583-590541 GCF_000956105.1 Propithecus coquereli | reverse complement strand
TGAAGGAAGGCATATGTTAATTAGCTTAATTTAGCCATTTCCAAATGTATACATATTTCAAAACTTCATGTGTACACCATAAATGTATACAACTTTTACTTGTCAATTTTTAAAGAATCTAAAGAAAAGATGCATAATATGCATGAACAAATGGGAAGTTTTAGCAGAGAGATGGGAACTATAAAAAAGAATCAAGTGGGCATGTTATTAATTCTTTAGAAGACCATTAATTGTTTAAAACAAAAGTTGTAACAATGAATTATAGGGTTTAGAGCACAGGTAGCAATAACATACGTGACAGCAGGAACACAGAGGAGGGGGTGAGGTCAATGCAAGGATACTGGTGTAGTGCTCTTACGTTGTTCATGAGGAAGTTATTATTTGAAAGCATATGTTAATGAGCAAAGGACTCACAGGGTAATCTACAGAGACATTTCTATAACAAAAATAGGTATAGCTAAAAAGTCAAAAGAGGAGGTAAAATGATATATGAAAATATTTAATTCACCTAAAGGAATACAGAAGAGGAGAGGTGAGGAAAAACAAACAGCTGGGACAAATGGAAAACAAGGACCAAGATGGTAAACTTAAACACTATCATGTCAAGGATGCTATTAAATGTAAATGAACTATTTTACATTAAAAGCAGAGATTGTCAGACTGTAGAAAAAAAAGGAGACACAACTACAGCAATTTATGAGAAAGATGCTTTAAACAGAAGATGCAGACTAGTTAGAAATAAAAGGATGGAAAAAAATAGACCGTGCAAATGCTAAACATTAATGTGACTATATCAATAATAAAGTAATTTTTCAAGACCGTATTATTGAAGATAAAGCGGGACATGTTGTTATGATAAAAGATTAAATTCATCAAGATAACAGATGGTAAATGTCTATATACTTGAAGCATCAAATTAAAGGAAACAAAAAATGGCAGAACTACAGAGAGAAATAGA
>NW_012152175.1:586128-589533 GCF_000956105.1 Propithecus coquereli | reverse complement strand
TAAAATCAATGAGAAAAGAAAAGAAGAAAAACCCAATGAAAAGTCGCCAATAGCCATGTATAAGATTTTTCATCTATAATATAAGCAAAGTAGCATCCAATAATGACCAAAATTTAGAGAAAATTTTGTTCTCATTTATTTTTGGTGGAAGTGTAAATTGATGCATTCTTTTTGAAGGACAATTTGATAATCTACCAAAATTTTAAAAATTCAAATATTTCCACTATAGGAATGCATCCTTGTGCATACACTTATACAGGTGCATGAAATATATGCATAGGATATTTTACAGCAGTGTCGTTTGTAAATATCAAAATCCTGGAACAAAATAACAAATAAATTATGGTACATCCACACAATGGAATACTGAGCTGTCATTAGGCAGAGTGAGATGACTCTATATGCACTGATATAGAAAATGTCCAACATATACTGATATACTGATTGATAAATAAAAGCAGAAAGTTGAAGAATATTAAATATAAATAATTCCATCTGCACCTTATATACACATGCACAGGTATACATACAGTTTTTTTAATGTAAGCATAGAAAATTTCTTGAAGGATATGAAAGAAATATAATAGTGGTGATTTCCAAAGGATAGAACTGAAGGGTAAGGGAGATTTTATACTAAATTTCATATGATTTTCAACTATTTGATTCTTTTCTTAATATGATTATATATTATTTTTGTAATTTAAAAAAAAACCAGCTTGAACCATTCATTAATCACCTACTCTGTTACAGGAATTGTTTAGGTGCCAGGGAGGCAGTGGCGAGCAGGTAGACCTTATCTTTGCTCAATAGTAAATAATAACATGAAATGTAACATTCCTCCGGTGTCAGGCAGGTGGGAGTGGGGAGGAGGGGATGGGTATATTCACACCTAATGGGTGCAGCGTGCACCGTCTGGGGGATGGACACGCTTGAAGCTCTGATGCAGGTGGGGCGAAGGCAATATATGTAACCTAAACAATTGTACCCACGTAATATGCTGAAATAAAAAATAAATTTTAAAAAAAACATGAAATGGAGGGACCGATACCGTGGAGGGAAGGAGCCCGTGGCTGTGGGGAGAACGGGCTGAACTGAAGATCTGAAAGAGTCTTGCGTGTCAGGCAGAAAAGGGATTCGCTTTTATAAAAAGGAGTAAACAAGAACTGGGGATGGCGGTGTGATCAGATAGTTGAGGAGAGACTGCTTTTCTTCGTGGTCAGCCTGTTTTCAGGTAGGATCATTAGGGAGGGGCTGTTTCTTTCAGGCTGGCCTGGGTCAAAGGCCAGCAGCATCTACAGAGAGGGAAACCTAAGTCAAGTTTGGCCGAGACAAGCTAGTGGGTATTTTTCCAGGTGTGTCAGTAGGAACAAATAGCTCAGCCAATCAGGTTGGGAACGGGCTCTGTGTCTGGCCTGGTCTCAGGTACCAGAGGGAGGCATCCAGGAACATTACATCAGTTGCCAGTCACAGTGGAAAGGGTGGCTCTTGTCAGCAAGCCGCTTCCCAGAAAATGAAAGGAAGGGGGATTTCTTGACTGTTGCTATTTTCCAGAACAGGGCTCAGGAAGTGTTCACTGTCAAGGACAATCACAGACCTCAAAGAGCTTTAATTTCTTTTTTTTTTTTTGCGATGTGGGAGAATTTATGAATTAAACCATCAAATAATAAAATAAATAAATGCTAAATAAAGATTCAATAACTGCCTTCAGGTGTTTTCAGAGAGACATCGACTCCTGGGCCCTGTGGAGGCCACGTCAAGCCCACGGTTACTCCTCGGCTTTGCAGTTTTGCAAGCTCATCCGCATCTGCCCAGGCCCAGACAGAGATCACCGTGACAGAGCAGATGGCGCTGAAATGGACCTGATTGTGTACAAAGATGTAGGATTCATTACAGCTCAATGAGGGAAGGAAAGGATTACTCGATAAATGGCGCTGGGACAATTAACTAGCAATTTGAAGAAACAGTAATTTTAGAATCTCACTTTATGTTGTGCACTGAAATAAATGCCAGTTGGGTAGAAGAGTTAAATGTTTGCTTTTTTAACATCAAAATGTCAGAGAGAAACAGAATTGAATATTCTCCAAACCTCTAAAGGAGAAAGAACTTTTATAGGCTTAGAAACAATACGAGGAAGAAAAAAAAAATAGTAAGATCTATAAGTTAGATGACAAGAACGTAAAGCACAGAAGCAAAAGGCAAACAAAAAAAATTGCTGCAAATTTAACAAACAGGGACCATATTTCATATTTAAGACGTAATATACATTGATTAGGAAAAAAGTTGATTCTAAAATATAGAAGGGCAAAATATATTCACGAAGCAAGAAATGTAACTAGCAAAAAAAGATTTGGGATGTTTGGTTCCCAAAGAATAAAAAATGTAAATTAAAATACCCAAGGTATCATTTTCCTCTCTTAAATTATCATAAACTTGAAAACAACACCTCTGGGTATTCTGTTTCTGGTTAGGACGCAGAAGGCCACACATGACTGTTGAACCTGCTCTAGCGATGAGAACTAGCCGGATAAGCCACAAAATCCAGCTTCGTATGATTTTTAAAACCCTCAGAGTGCTGAGGATACAAAGAAACCTAAATAAACGAATTTTTCGGAAAGTGATAAGCTCTTCCTAGGATAGAAAAACATCCAAGGCTGCTTCTATCCTTGAAGAAGTGGCAGGAAAAGGAAGAATCTGCCCCACATCCAGGTAAAAGAGATACCATCAAAACTTGGAACACTTTAATGGCTGATGGTGAGCTCATGTGGCTGATTAGAATCCCAAAGAGCACATGCCAATGCTCTCACACAGCTCTTCCTCAAGTACAAAGGGGTGACAGACCAAAGGCTAAGAGCCAGGCAGCAGAACTGAGAGGATCCCCTGGAGGCATACAGGACCTGCCCAAGTGCAAGACAGTGTTTGCTAAAGGCTGGGTGCAGAACAGGAGAGCTGAGAAAAATCCCTAAGGGAGACAGGACCCCTACCAAGTGCAGCACAAGGGTGGAGAGAGGTGTCCCGAGTGGCAGAAACCGAGGAGCAGGACCCCAAGCCCAAGCTGGCAGTTGGATACAAAGCAGAAAGAGAGAGAAACCTACTATGGTTTAGAAAACTGGCAGCAGGTCTGTGAAGCATAAAAAGAGTTTTTGAGTCTCACTAGTGCTGAGATCGCAAGCCCTGAGGAAGGGACAGTCCTGTTATCACTCTAAAGCCTTTGAAGCTAGTGGCGGGCTGGGCCCAACTGAGGCTGCAACAAAGCCTGCACCTGCTCAAGTATGCCTTTCGTGGATGCAGCCCTTTGCTCAGCAGCCTAACAGAAGGGATATAACGTTTTCTATGGGCAAATGATATTTAATTCAGTCTCCACTGTTCTTTACACACAACGTCCAACACAAATAAAAAATGAAGACA
>NW_012152175.1:476891-582842 GCF_000956105.1 Propithecus coquereli | reverse complement strand
ACTACCTTATTTCAAAAGTTACTATATGCCTTGAAGTTTTTAAATGACAGTTACTTTACCTTCAGTAGTTCCTTCTTACAGCCATCCAAACAAACATTGCTAGAACCAAGTACATATTTACTGTGAAATTCTAACAAAGTATCGATGCCATTAATCTGTCATTGCTGTACACATGCTTTTTCTACAACCAACACAACATTGCTTTTTCTGTCTTCCATTGCATAGATTTAACTTTATAAAGACCTCTGTGTTAACACATTTACACACGTTTAGCTAATAGTATTCAAACATATTTGGAAGTTGAGAATATTTTCCTTACTGCTGTTTTTAGCATCTTTATAATGGACCATGAAATTATAACATATTAGGTTCTCAACACAAAACAAAGAACTCTCTAGCATATTCCACAGCGGGGAAGAAAAGATTTACTATAAAGCTGTAGTAATTGATACTGTGTGGTATTAATATAAAGGAAGATCAATTGAACAGAATAGAAAGGTCAAAACTAGATCCAGATAAATGGTCAGTTAATTTTCAATCAATTTGCCAAGTCAACTTGAAGGGGAAAGAATTAGTTTTTTAAACAAATTGTGCTGAAACAACTGAATATTTGTAAAGAAAAAAAAGAACCTCAATCCCTACCTCACTCCCCACACAAAAATCAATTTAAGATGTGTCAAAAACCTCAATATAGAAGCTAGAAATATAAAGCATCTAAAAGAAAGCAAAGAAAAATGTCTTCCAAACTTTAGAACAGCAAGTATTTTTTAGATGGGACATAAAAAGGATTAATCTTAAGAATGAAAAATTGGTAAATACGATTTCATCAAAGTTTAAAATTTCTGCTCAGCAAAGACACTAATAAAATGAATAAGCAAGCTACAAACTAGGAAATAATATTCCCCAGATATCTTACAAAGGAATTTTATCCAGAATATATAAGTTCTTGTAAATTAATAACAAAAAGAAAAACAACTCAATTTAAAAATACATTTCATAATAAAAAGAAGGAATGGCCAATAAGTACACAAAAAGTAAGTTTAAAAGATGCTCAACATCATAGGTAATCAGGAAATATATATACATATAAGATACTATTTCCCTCCTACTAGAATGGCTAAAATACAACAGATTGGCAATTTCACATTTTGGCAAGGATATGGAACAACTGAAATTCTCATACATTTCTGATTGGCACATAAAATACACAACCACATTGGATATTCATATAAAATTAACATACATCTATCCTCTGTCTCAGCAATTTCATGTCTAGGTATTTACCCCAGAGAAATGAGAGCATATGCATGAAAAAATGGAAAATATTTTTCAATTGTATACGGATGTTTATAACAGCTTTATTCCTAAGAGCCCAAAATTTGAAACAACTCAAATGTTCATCAACAGAATTGATAAATAAACTGGTATATTTAGGCAATAGGAAATTACTCAGCCAAACACTGGAATGAGCCACTGATACATATAAGAACATGAATGAATCTCAAAAACATTCGTTGAACATCAACAACAAAAGCTAGACAAAAAGAATACATTCTTTTGAATTTATTTTATATGAAGTCCAGGAACAGGCAAAAGAAATCTATGGAGATAAAAGTCAAAAGGTAGTTGCCAGCCAGGCATGGTGGCTCATGTCTATAATCCCAGCATTTTGGGAGGTTGAGGCAGGAGGATCCCTTGAGGCCAAGAGTTCGAGACCAGCCTGGGTAACATAGAGAGACTCCATCTCTACAAAAAACTTAAAAATTATCCAGGCATGGTGGTGTACAACTGTAGTCCTAGCTACTCAGGAGGCGAGGCAAGAGGATCGCTTGAGCCCAGGAGTTCAAGGTTGCAGTGGGCTATGATCATGCCATTGTACCCCAGTCTGGGCAACAGAGTGAGGCCCTGTCTCTTAATGGAAATTTTAAAAAATTTTAAAAAGTGATTGCCATAGGTGGGGCATGTGGACGACACAAGGGAATTTCCTTTGGTGATCAAAATATCCTATATCTGATTTTGGGTAGTGTCTCTAGAGGGGTACGTAATTGTCCAAACTCATCAAACTGAGCTCTGAAAATATGTGCATTTGATTTTATACAACTTATACCCTGATTTAAAAATTTAATAACAACATCTTTGGCTGGTGAGGGTATAGTGAAACCAGTACTCCCATCAGTTGGACAATCATTTTGGAAAGCATTTTGGTAATATTAATCAAGAATTATTAAAATTTCAAACAATTTAACTCAATAACTTCACCCAGGCAAATCTTGTTTTAAGACATAATTCAAAATAATAAAAAGGAACATGCACAAAATGTTAATTATAGTATTTTTGTAATAGTGTAATCCAAAGTACATCGAAATCCAACATTGGGTAATAATTAACAAAGTGCAATACATCTACTTTATAGAATATAATCTAGCCATTTAAATTATACATATGAAGCCTATATAACAAGCTGAAGACATATTTATTCTATAATGTTTTACATTCTTGTAAAAACAAACATGTGCTTCCAACACAAAGAAATGATAAATGTTTGAGGAGATGCATATCCCTGTTACCCTGACTTGATTACTACACATTGTATGCATGTACCAAAATATCACATGTATCCCAGAAATATGTACAATCATTATGTATCAATTTTTAAAATTAACTCAAAAAAATCAAAAAATATTAGAAGGAAATAAACTATAATGATAAATTATTCTTGTTTGTGGGATTAATCTTTTTTCTTTTCAGCTCAGTTATTTGAATTTTAATATTTTTCTGTTTTAAAATTTTTTTCGGTTTTTCTTAATATTTTTGCAATATTGCACATTTTCTATACGAGAACAAGGTATTTCTCTCCAATTATTCACATAACATTTATGCTCTTCAGTCATTTTCTCCTTTGTTTAAATTGTCTTTTTATTGCACAAAAAATCCATGGCTAAATTTTCATTATTTTTCATATGCAGTCAGGGGACTGGTCCCAGGACCCCGAAGACACCAAAATCCATAATGCTCAAGTCCCTGACATAAAATGGCAGAGTATTTGCATATAACCTACGCACATCCTCCTGTATACTTTAACTCATCTCTAGATGATTTATAATATCTAATGCAATGTAAATGCTATGTAAATAGTTGTTACACTGTATTGTTTTATTTGTATTATTTTTGATGTTGTATTGTTATTCTTTATTGTTTTTTTCCAAATATTTTTGATCCAAGGTTGGTTGAATCTATAAATGTAGAATCTACAGATACAGAGGGCTGACCACACAGGAACTCAATTTTATCCAATAGTTCGTAATTTCTAGAAAATAAATTTTTAAACTGGGTTTTAATTTATGAATATAAGGACTAGGCTAGGCCATTCCAATGACTCAATGACTTATGTCCACCAGAGACAGTCATGATATATTACAAAATATTATTAATGTAAAAGATTAAATATATTTACTTTGAAAACATCTGAAAATATGAGCCATGGTTAATCTCTGGGTAGTGAGATAAGGTTAACTTCTTTTTCCTTGAAGGCTTTTCCTACAGTGAACATGTATGATTTTGCAGTAAAAGAAACGGTAACATTAAATCCCCATTTCAGCCTGAAGGCCTCCAAAGCCCTGGGCCAAATCTGACCCTCGTCAAGGTCAGGGACGCAGAGCTCCCTAGGCCAGAAGCTTCCCCGTCATGTATGGCATCTTGTTGTCAATTTCTCCAACTTAAAGATCCACTTCCTGTCACCAGACCCTTGACTTCCTCTTCCTGTGCTATGCCTTTGCCCTTAACAACCTGACACTTTGGGGCCTCCTCTTCTGGCCCTCATCCTTGCTCCTACCAGACCCACTGTCCACAGCCACGTGGGATTGGTAAACTCAACAAATAAGTGTAGGAAGCAGGGGCCCTCGGACTGGCCTCTCCCTCTGGGTCCCGGCTCCTTGGTGTCACACGTGCAGCTGGACCCATACTCCATCTACCTTCCCGCCCCTAAGCCCCAGCACCGACAGCCTGCTGAGCCATCACAGCTCCTGTTCCTGCCAGACCTTTATTAACCATGACAAGGGTTTGGAAAGCCTGTGAAACATCATAATCTCCCCTGTCTCCCTGCAGAAGCAAATAGAGTTAAAAGAGGCCATGAGGGTGGCATGGTGGCAGATACATCCCAGGAGAGACAGCTCCAGCCAGCCTTCCTCCCTGACTGTCTCCCCCTCTCAGTTCTGATCTCCTCTCAGGAGCCTGGCCAAGCCGGCTGAAGGGGGGCCGAGGAGGTGGCTGCAGATCGAAATGAACGTCCTGCTGAAAAGAAATCAGAGCAGTGACAAATAGCTTTGTGGGGCCCTGGTGCATGGCAGACAGCAGAGGACGCTCTCTCCCTGTCCACCCTGACTGTAAATTAGAGAGATATGGGTTCCTTCCTCATTACTCCCTCCTCCTAACCCCAGCAGTCCTTCGAAATAGGGAGGGTGACCAAGCCCAAAGGGGAGGGGGAAGGAATAGCTCAAATTAGAAGGAATCTCATTAAAATATGGCTCTTCACTAGCTATTCGATCACTAATTGACTTTTCCTCCTCATTTTAATTTTGACGCTGGTGTCTTGATTAATTAACTCTGTCACCAAAGCCCCAGGGTGCCACTGTAGAACTCGCCAAGAGTTTATTTCTCTGTGTTCTAGCCAATCTGACAGGTAGGCGCTCCCTGGCCAGCTCCATGGGTAACGGCCTGGGCCCATCTTGGTCGCTTGAGGATACGCTGAGACGCATTGTAATTCTCTAACCACTGGCCGCCGGGCCCAGCCAGCAGGAAGAGCTGGAAAGCCTAGATTGTTCTCTGACAGCCTAGCAAATTCCCTTCTCTCCACGTTCGCATACCTACAGGAAGTTCCTCAGGGAGACTGGCCACAGGGAGCGATGGGTCCAGGGCTGCTGCCAGACACGTCTCCTGGGGCATCATTCGTTCACGCACGCTCAGTCACACAGGTGTTTCACTTGTTCTTAACTGGCCTGTGCCAGACGCATTGTGGGGTGGGAGTTCAAAAGATGTACAATCTATGGTACCTGCCCATAAGACATTCGTGATTTTAGTTGAAAAGGTGTGATATTGGCTTATATAAACAACAGCCAAGATTTGGTGTTTCAAAGAAAATCCCAGTGGGGGAAGTCGGTTATCGTGGACGTTACAGTCATGTTTCCCCCCTCACTGCTGGGAGCCTCTGGAATATTTGAAACATGCATTTAGCAACCACAGTGGAGGCCCCGCCTGTGGAGCTTTGGCAGGAGAAAGTTCAAGATCCAGGTTCTCTCTCTGTCTGTCTGGCTCTCCCCACTACCCTTCCTGGAATGGAGGGACGCGGTAGCAGTAGAAAGAGCATTAGGGAAGACAAGCCCCGTTTCACCCCTCCTCACTCCACCCCGCAGAGGAGGAAGATTGATCCAGACTGGTCAGCTTGGTGGTTCGGCCTGGGCTGCTGTGTGCCTGGAGCCACCTGCCCTCACGGTGGGCAGCGTCTGCCATCGGGTCTGCATGGCCCTTGGATGCTCAGACACGGTGTTTGCCTTCCTCTTTCTTGTCAGCTTTTGTGGCAGAGAGATGCACTGCCCAGGACCCACGCTCCTTGGGCAGTCCTGGCCATCTTGCCCCCTTCTCCCTCTTCCTTCCAGGAAAGAAAGAAGACTCATGACCTGGGATTGATTTTTTTTTTTTTCCTATAACAACGGTTAATGTGGTGAAGACGAGAAACACACAAGCCATGGTTGTTTCTGCTTCCCTCGGGCTGACTTACGAAAGCTCTGATTCCAGGTTTGGGGCCCACCCTCACTAGCGATAAGGTGGCATTTTATTTTCCTTTCCAATTCTCATTTCATGCATCTTTCTCTAGCGGACTCACGGGGAGGGATGCTGTGATCTCGGGCAGGATCCTGGTACTCCAGGGTCTCCTGTCCAAAGACCACCCAGGAGCTCCTGATCCCCTCTACAAACAGAGAGCCTAGGAGGCCAGGCCAGGGCCACGCCGCCACCCAGCGTGGCCCCTGCAGAGTGCCCCGTCCCGATAGCGTGTTTAGGGCTCCACCGTGACGCAGCCGCCTTGCCACGTGCTCAGAGTCCCAGACACACTTTTCTAGATTACCCAATTTCTTGTTATCTCCTATTTTCATTCTTGATCTACTTTTTAACCCACTTTGACAACCAACATAAATACCCTTCTATTAAAAAACAAAACCCAAAAAACTCTAATGGCTTCTATAGCACTTAGAATAAATCTAATGTCCTCATCATAGCCCATATGGTACATTAATTGTGTTATTGATCTCAATGTCTGCTGCCCCTCTCTATGGGAAGATTATACATCCCTACGCCAGTGACATGAAGTTGTCCATGTAATTTCCTTTAACAATTGGAATTGGCACACCCGCTTCCATGAATAAACTTTAAAGCCATTACATGGTCCTCCACATTCTCTTTTCCCTCTTCCAGGACACCAGAAATGTCCCAGATAGGAGCTGGTCCATCTACCTGAGTCTTGGAGTGGAGAAGATGTTCAACTGACCCACAATGGACCTGTAGCGTGAGTGATGAGTACACTCTTTAATGTATGCTACTGAAATTGGAGGGTACCTTGTCACTTAGATTAGGTCACTTTAGCCAAATCAAAGTGATATATTTATTCTACAATGTGATCTAGCTCCTGGCCACTTCTCTACCCTCATGTTCCAACTTTCACCCCCATGGCCAGTCTGACCTTCTTTCTCTGAGCACATCAAGCCTGTGCTCATCCCGAAGCCTTTGCATGTGCTGTTCCCTCTGCCTGGAATGCTTATCCCTGAGACTTTCACATGGCTGGCTCTTTTTCCTTATTCAGGTCTCGGTTCAAACATTACCTCCTTAAGAAAGGCCTTGCCTGAACCCCTATCTAAGTCACTTTCAATCACATCATCCTGTTTTATTTTGCTTCTGTTAACGAGTTTGTTATTTGTTTTCCCTCACTGGAAAGACACTATGAGAGCAGAGACCTTGATTGTCATATTCGCTGCTGTATCTCCAGACGCTAGGAAGTCACCTGACACATAGACACTGAACAAGTATGTGTATAATGAATAAACGAACCTCTCTCCTAAACTTGAAACCCATTTTCCACCTCCAACTGGACACCTTTTCCTGGAAATCCTCAAACTCAACAGATCCGAAGCAGAATTCACAATTCTGTCCTCTCTCCTTTTAGCGCCAGCTCCTCCTCATCCTGTGTTCCCTGATGAGCACCACCATCACTCTCCCTGTTTCCCAAACTGGAAACCCCTGGGAAATTGCCCTCCCTTGCCTGCCCCCTGCCAATCAGTCACCAGGCTGATTTTCTCTTTAAATCCCTCTCCAATCCGCTCGTCCTCATTCCCGGGCACCTGCCCTCGCTCAGAACCTTATCATCCTTTGCCTGGATTATCACAATCTTTGCAGAACAGGGTTCTCGGCTTCCAATTTTCTCCCCTCCCATCTGTGCTGCACACTGCCACCAGAATTATCTTTCTGAAATCTAATCATGTCACTCCCCTGTTTAGAGGGATTTCAAAGAAGCTCCAGGATAAAGCTTAACTCCTTGGCAGCCGTGCCATTCCTTTGCATTCTGCCTCCTGCCACCTCCCCGGCCCCTTTCCTGCCCCTGTCTGCCCCAGGCCTGCATCAGGGCAGCAGCTCCAACATGGGTTTGCAATCACTGTTCCCTGTCCCTGCAATGCCCTTCTCCCTGCCAACCCCCTGCCCTACCGCAACACACACACGAGCACCCACCTACTGAAAGTCTTCTCTGCTACGGCCTCATCATCCCAGCCTTCACCCTTCCCTCTTTGTAGCCTCTCCTGACCCTCCCTCCCCTCCTAGAAAATCAAAAGTAGCTCCAATGATGAGCGCCATCCTTCTTTCACCTTAAGGCTTGATGCAAACCTGTGTCCTAAGACTTCACACGTGTCTTGGCTGGGAGTTTGTCTCCTCCACAAGTCTGTGTGTCCGTTTAAGGGTCCACACAACCTTTCCTGATGGAGTCCCCAGCACGTCACACAGCACCAACACACATAGAGTATGTGATGGATAAATCTTGTGCCAGTAAACGGAAGGATGGAACAGAGGGTGCTAAATATAATGAGAGAGTAATAGATGGGCTAATTCCATTACAAGCTAGAGCACAGGTTTGCACAATGTGACCAGGACAGAGAGCGTAAATCATGGTGGGTCAACTCTTAGTCCTAGTCCTAATAAAGCTGCCCTACAAGGTAGCCACCTGCCTGGTGCAACAGGAAGAGGATCCAGGATTTAAGGAGCCCCGTGGACTCTTGAACAGTCTTGCCAGCATTCTGACCTTGGGTATGGCTCTTTTTGGCCCAGGGCTTCTCATCTACTACATATGTAGCTTTTTCCTGCATAGATCTTACAAGAAAGAGCTTTACTGACGTTGCTCACATTTTGCATATTCTAAAAGAGGAATTCAGTGATGCCCCAAAACCACACAGTTAGTAAGTGACAAAGTTAGAACTTGAGCCCGGGGTCTCTGCCTCTAAACTGCATGCCTACCCCACCCTGCGGGGCCAACTTTCCTCAGATGACAGTGTTGTTAAGGAGATTATCTCCTTGCTCCCACCGCCTCTGAAATGCTCTAACACTCTCTTCACCCCAGGTTGCCTTTAATTGCTCTTCCCTCCTCACAGCCCCCACACGCCTATGGGCAGAGCCCCCAGAGAGGGGGCCAGGGACCTCCTGGTTCCTTGCCTGGGAAATGGAGGCTCCTCTCAAACTGGGAGCGGAAAGATCCTTGGCACAGCCAGTCAGAAACCCACACTGTCATTTTAGGAGAATCGGGTTCCAATGTAACGCCGTGTGAGGCTCAAAATAACCCCTCCAGCCTCCCTGCTTATTTCTTAAATGCAGTTCTTAACAGTGGGGATGGCACCTGTGGGGGAGGGGAAAAAGAGATTTAAGCTGAAAGTTGGTTTCATGTCACCTAAAAGGATTATTTTATACCATCAGAAAGATAATTCCCCTCCTACTGGGAGAGGATGGATTAGGTCCTTCCTTCAGATGGTACTTTATGAAAAGATTATTTAAAGATTATAGGACAAAATAGATCCATCTGACAACATCTGCTAGGGCCAGGTTTCTTGGCTGCCTATAAAACGGTCATTATTTATGCAATGAGTAGATTTTTCACTTTGGTGCTAATCTGGAGGATGTCTGCATGCTGACGTCGGTGCATAACTGTTGTGGACTTTCACCCCCCATCTCCTACCATTGTTGACTAAGGATGACACAAAATGCCACCACCTCCACTAAGTCTTCCCTGATCTCTCCATCCAGAAGCAATCGCTCTTTCCTCCAGATTCATGCCCCTCCTCAAAGGTCTGTTTGTGAAGAACTTGACCTGCCTGCGCCTTCTCTTCCCTGGACCCAAAGCTTCTTCCCAGATTATCACTCAGCCCCATTAGGCCTTGCCCAGAATAAGCAAGCAATGGGAAACCCTCTTTGTGCTCCACCCAGGCAGCGGAGGGGGCAAGGGTCTAGGCAGCCTCGCTTGGGGAGGCATTGTGCACATCTAAACCATGCCATGTTGTTGTTGCCACACAAGGCCTTTGGGGGCTGAGGAGCACATGGTGCCACGTGTCTGCAGGAAACCCTGCTGTCCACAGCATCTTGGTCAGACACCCCAGGACTCACACTGCTCACTTATTGGATGGTGAGGCAGTTTTGAGAAAGATACTGAAGAATGATCCTGGATTGCTTTTCTGAAAAGCTCTTGGGCAGAGTAAAACACGAGCAAATCCTGCCTTACACAGAGTTCCAGAAAGCTGCTTTCTGAATCTGTAGAAATCGGTGACTAGCACCCATGTGTGTTGAGAGCAGTGCCATCCCCAATGGCCACTGATCCTTCCCACCTCTCCCCCATCAGTGCCCTCCTGGCCACATTACACTAATGGCACTTCCCAGGTCTCACACCCTTCCCTGAATCCAAAGTTGGCACACACAGGTTCTTCTGCCCGCACTGCCCTCCCCTCACCCTTCTCCACCCCATCAATTCCCTCTGCATTCTTGTAGACTCAGCTCAGATGCCACCTCCTCTATGAAGCCTTCCCTGATGCCTGTAGGTGGATTTAGAGCATCCTTATTTTCCTAGTGTTTATTATCTGAGTACCTAAGACTGTGAGGTATGAGGAGGCAAACATCACCATAATCTGAAAACATCCTCTAGTAAATGGCCACTCGTAATAAATAATCAACAAATATTTATTGAGCGTCCTCTTGCTTCAGGCCTTGATCTCCGCACTGGGAACTCAGTAATGAACCCACAGACAAGTGTCCTCACCCACATGGGGCTTACCATCTGGGAAAGGATGTTCCTATGCAATAAACTATAATAGGTAAATGATGCAAATGTTAGAAGTTGGTAAGTGTATACAAAAAAGGAAAAAATAGAACAAGGTAAAGACTGAAAATGTTGAGGGAGATGAGGGACGGGGTGGCCAGGAAAGGATGCATCAGGAAAGTGAGATTCCACCAAAGACTGAACGAGATAAAAAAGGAGTGAAGCAGGTTTCTGTAGGAAGAACACTCCCTGCAAGGAACAGTTACAGCCGGCAGCACAAACTGCAGCCCGGAGGCCAAATCCAACCTGCCCCTGGTTTTCAGATGACCCACTAGCTAAGACTGTTTCTTACATTTTTAAATGGTTGGGAAAAAAATCAAAAGAGTAATATTTTATGACATATGAAAATTACATGAAATTCAAATGTCAGTGTCCATAAATAAAGCTGGGTTGGAACACAGCACGCTCATTCGCTTATGTGCCGTCTCTGGCTGCTTTCGCACGGCAAGGGCAGAGCTGAATAGCGGTGAGAGAGACTGCATGGCCCACAAAACCTCAAATATTTACCATCTGGCCCTTTACAGAAAAGTGTAGAGCAAAGGCCCCAGGGCAGGAGAAGGAAGAGCGAGGAGAGCAGCGTGGCTGGAGTGAGCGGGGGCAATGCGCGGGCAGGAGGGTGCGGTGGGCATGAGCCAGGGAAGGCGTGCAGAGCAGGGAAGTTCTTTTAGACCATTTGGTTTTAACTCGGGCAATAGGGAGCCATTGCAGGATTCCAGTTAGAGGAGTCATGTAGTTTGACTTGTTTTAAGAGGAGGGCTGTGGCTGCTCTGTTGGGAATACACCATTACCTTAGGAGGGTATTGCTGCTACTCAGACAAGAAAGGACAGCGGGTCGGCCCAGGGGGGAGCACTCAGGGTTGGTGATAAGAGGTGATCTGATTCTATGTACATTCTGAACATAGAGCAAACAGGATTTCTTGATGGATGGGATGCAGGACGTGAGAAAGAGAGAGATCAAGGAAGACTCCAAGAACTGAGCGTGAGCAATTGAGAAGTGGAACAGGCCCAGAATTCTGTTTGAGCCACGAGAGGTTAGAAGTGTCTAACAGACCAGCCAGCGGTGACGTTGAGTGGCAGGTGGATACATGAGCCTGGAGTTCAGAAGAGAGCTCGAGCTGGAGATATAAATTTGGGAGATGTAAGCACATAAACGGTAGTTGGATCTCCAAGGAAGTACATACAGAAAGAGAAAGGAAAGAGGACCAAGGATTGAGCCTTGGACAGTCCAACTTTAAGAAGTCAGAGATAAAGGCAAGGAAGCAGCAGAAAAATTAAAAAGAGTGTCCACAGAAGTGGGTACAAAAAAGACCAGAGAGCTGTCTGGAGGCCACGCAGAGAAGCTGTATCCACCGGGTGGATCCACACAGGTGCGAAGGCCGTGTGAGTGCTGCTGCTGTGTGCGTGAGATGGGGACTGAGAGGTGGCCGCTGCTTCAGCAACACAGGGGTCGTGGATGAGCCCCACAAGCACAGGTGTGGCAGAGAGATTGGGGGAGCACTGATTGAATGAGAGAGAGAAAGTGGGGAAAAGAGAAACTGGGGACATTGGGTCCAGACAACTCTTTTGAGGAGATTTGCTACAAAGGAAAACAAAGCAACAGAATGTCCACTGGAAAGAGAGGACATGTTGATGAGAATGATCTAGAAGAGAGCAAAACATTGGCTTCCAGAGGAGGGAGGAAAATTATTGCTGGTGCAGGGGAGACTGGAAGGGGCTAGTGCATCCATGGATACACCGTGGAAAGTCCTCACTCCCCGTGTAATTCTAGCACCCACCTGTGCTCACACTCCCTTGTGAGGGACTTTGAGTCCCTCTAATCAAACTTACTAATTTATTCATTCATTCAGTTGATACTGTATGCCCTCTACATGCCTGGCTCTGTTGTAGGCACTCGGGATACATCCCAGGGAACAAGTCCAGTGGTCTGTGTTCTCTTACAGGCTACATTCTAGCGTAGGAGACTTGTAGGACAACTGAACATCCTGAGTCCACCTGGCTCAGAAAAAAAAGACATTTAAAGTCTCATATATTGTAAGTCCAGATAAATGTTCACAGTTATGCCATTATTCTAGCCTTAATCAAAATGCATTACCATTGTCTACTTATCTAACCTGACACTGACAGTGATCTTTTTTTAAAGGTGTAATATTTATAACCTGAACACCTACTACAGTTTCTGACATAAGGAAGGAACATTTCAAATGTTTAGTGAATACATAAAACCCAAAAGTCAGAGAAAATTCTCTTGAAATTCCTCCATAACATTCACCCATGTGAGTTACCAAGCTACGCTCTTCAAATGCAATGGCTACCTATGATGTTTAACACGTTTGTGCAAAGTTATTTACACTGAAGTATGAATTCGTTTCCTTGGATACTTTTCTAACAACCAGCTGAAATTGACTGTCCCTTGTCAATTGGATTTTTCCATGAAATGGGATGAAGCAGAGATCTGGGAAGCATAATTGGAAACTAAGGCACCACTGCGTAACGTAGGACTAGGTGTCCTGACCCAGTGGTTGGTCCTGGTGACAGCATGAGGAGACCAAATTCAATTGGAGGGGACTTTCAGGTGAGGAGTTCAGAGGGAAAAAAGAGGTGAAAGACTCCTCAATTTGAGACTCAGTTTCCCAAAGGCAGAGCTGCTGGGAACCCCCATGCTGTGCAACTGACTCCTGAGCTGCACCCCAAGCCACCAAGGGGGTTCCTGACACAGTCAGAGCTCTCTCCAGGATGCAGGGGACAAAGCTTCTAATTACAAAGTGGTCTTTGCAGTTGTTGTAATTAGGAGGCTGTCTATCTCTGGTTCATTTTCCACTCTTCCAAACGTTCTCCATTGGTACTCTAAATGATTGTGCTCTGTATTTCTGAAGATAGTCTATAAAGGAAGAACCACCAAGAAAGCAATTCTGTAAAGGAGGCTGGGGAGCAAGGGGTACAGAGAGGATACTTGATCTTACTCTTATTTCTGACCAATTTTCTTGCTTTCTTTCTTAAAATAAGAGTTCTAAATAGTTTAAGGCAAGTGGAATCATTTTTATTTTACCTTCTGGGCTTATATGTAGAGTTAACTTACAAATTCAAATTGGATTTCAATATGACATCATGTCCCCCAGCCTCCCTCTGACTAGAGAGTAAACCAAAGGCCACCAAAGGAGCTCATTATACTAAGATTTCCACTCTTTGTGGTCACCCTGTTTGGACACCAAGGAGGGCCACATCATAGCTGACTAGGTAGAGTACAAGACCACGATCAAAAGACCCAACTGAGTCTGAGGCCTGCCCTGCCCCATTACTGCCCGTGTGACTTTCAGCCCATGCTCAACTCCCAGAGTCCTAGGGCGGGGGAGTTCTGGATTTTTTTTTATTATAGTAAAATACACATAACACAATATTTATCATTTTAACTATTTGCAAATGTACAGTTCAGTGGCATTAAATACATTCACAATATTGTGTTACCATCACTATGATCTATACCTAAAACTCTATCATCTGCAAAAAAAACTTGTGCCCATTAAATAATAATTCCCCCTTCCCCTTCTCCCCACCCCTGGAAACCTCTATTCTACTTTCTGTGTCTATGGATTTGCCTATTCTAGGTACCGCATATACGTGGAATCATACAATATTTGTCCTTCTGTGACTGGCTTTTCTCACTTAGCATAACATCCTCAGGTCCATCCATGTGTGGCCTGTGTTAGAATTTCCTTCCTTTTATGGTTGAACGATACTCCATTGTACGTATATACCACATTTTGTCCATCCTTTCATCTGCCAGTGGACACCGGGGTTGTGAATAATGCTTGAGTGTTGTAAATAGTGCTGCCGTGAACACTGGTGCACAAGTATCTGTCCAAGTTCCTGCTTTTGATTCTCTTGAATATATGGCTAAGTGGAATTTCTAGGTCATATTGTAGTTCTATGTTTAACTTTTTGAGGAACTGTCTGACTGTTTTCTGTAGTGGCTACACCATTTTATATCCCCACTGCAATGCACGAGGGCTCCAGTTTCTCCACATTCTCACCAACACTTGTTATTTTCTATTTTTGTTGTTGCTTTTATAATCGTCCTAGTAGGTGTGAAGTGGTATCTCATTGTGGGTTTGATTTGCATTTCCCTAATAAGTAATGACGTTGAGCATCTTTCCTGAGCCCAGTTTTGTTTTGTTTGTTTGTTTAATCTGAAAAACAAGGATAACAAATGCCTACCCTGCTTACCTTAGGAATTGGTGGGAATGGACAAGGGATATGAACAGACTTTGCAACACTTCCTGCAAGTTATTAGTAAGATGATGGTCCACACAAAGGACTGACAGACAAGGGCTGTCGGGAAAGTATCCAGCCATGGATACCATGGATACGTGGATATAATGGTTGGATACTTTCCAGACAGCCCTTGTATGCGTTTTACTCCAAAGTGTGGGTGCTTTTAAACAAGACTATAACTGCATAATGCAGAAAGGGGATAAGAGATGACAGACATCTTGTCTTCACTAGACAGTCCTAGCCACTCCCACAATTTCAATTATTGAGGGAGTGAATGTTGATGATACCCCCTTGCTGGTGTTTCTAGCTGTTTATGGGGGGCTCTTAGCCTGAATGTTATCTGTGTCCCTTAGTTGCTGTTCTGGTGCTATAGAGTGGAGTTGGGTCTGAAAAAGATTTCAGAATTTTTTCCAAGCACACTTATGTGTGGATTTGACATTGTGGTTTTAGATGTTTTAAACTACCATTACCAATCCAACACTCTTATTATGTGAACCAATAAGAATTTTGTATTCTGGCTAATGACCCAAATTTCACTAGCTACAGCTCACTCAGAAGCTCAGAACCCTATCAAATGCCCCCTTCCAGTGTTTCTGGAAACACACACACACAAGAATCATCCTGCCAGCACCCTTACCCTGGAACCCCCATGACACTTAGACAAATAAAAGTGGAAAGTGTCTCTCACCTCTATTCTGGGTACCTGGAGATCCAAACAGGGCTAGGTGTGCCCCTGACCTCACAGAGTCCTTCAGGACAACTGACGGGCTTTTGTCTATACCTCCATTTCCCTCAGGCTGAGGGTCAGGGAGGGACAGATGGCTGGCTCCTCACCCCAACCCACCATTCTGCTCTAATTTTGCCCCTTGTCGCACCTCCATTTGGGACTAACCAGCCAGGAATACAACAGCCAAGATCGCAGGTTCTACAGTCAAAACAACCTGGGATTCAACAACAACTGCACCCACACACTGTACGACCTTGGCCATATGACGTAACCTTTGTAAGCTTCCGTTCCGCCATACGTGTGCTGGGCATAAGCATGTCTTCTTCACAGAGTCATTGTGAAAATTAAAGGAGGTAATGCAAGGAACACGTTTAGGATAGCAGCCGGGACATCGCAGGGTTCAATAAATGTTATCTAACCTTATTTTTATTTTTTTTTCCTTGCGGTTGCTCCATGCCTAAATCCAACCAGTTCTTGTCACTTTCACCACTTTTGGCAGACTAAGTCCCCACCATCTCACGCCAGATTACTGTAAGAGCCTCCTTGCTTTGTTCCTGCTCCCTACGGTGAACTGGCACAGAGCAGATAGAACGAGCCTTTCCACATGTCAATCCAGTCGTTCTGTCCTCCGCATGAAACTCCCAGCACATGAGAATCGAGTCCACCCACTCGCCAGGGCCCCTGCCTGGCCCTGATCCATCTCCCTGGCCTCCGCACCCTCCCTGCCCTTCCTGCTTTTCCCAGGGTCACTGTTCCCCGATCTCCCTCATGATCTTTGTACCTGCTGCCTGGACAGAGATCCATGTCACTTACAGCTCTGCTCAAATGTGACCCTTCCTCCTCCCTCATCCACTTTACCTATAATAGACACCCTCCCTTGTGGTACTCTCTGTCCCCTAACCCTGCTCTAGTTCCTCCATGGTACTTACGCTGTGTGACATTATACTAGTTATGCATGTATTTGTTAATTATCCACCTAAAACAATAGCTCCTAGAGGTGCCCCCTGTCTCTTTAGCCTGCTTTGTCTTCATAGCACTTACCACCACCAGACATTTTATTCATTTATTTATTTTTAAAAAAATTATTTATAGTCTGTTTCCACTAGAGTGAAAGCTCCCTAAGAGCAGGTACCTTGTTTCATTTACTGTTGTATCCTTGGTCTCTAACCCGGTGGCCACTATGTGACGGCATTAAAGAAATATTGGTTACATCAATGAATAAGTCCGCACCCACTTACAGCCATCTTTCTGAAACACAAGTTACCTCTTTGGATCCAGCGTGGAAGGGAGGCCCCACATCCCTATCCTCCACGTCCTGGTTGCCCTAGATGTGAGAAGCCAGGAGCTGGTTCACCTCTGTTTGGGGAAGGCCCTTTAATCTCTGGGCACCAGCAATGCAAGTCTATTGAAAGTTGACATGGGCCATTACAGAGCAGCTGGTGAGAAAATTCACTGCTTGTTCAGTGCTCTGAGTTCACAGAGCACGGTCACAGCCATCAGACCCAGAGGCGAGCCATGCGGTCATGCACTGTCTCCCCAGGGGCTCCTGTCCAGACCGCTCAGGCAGCCTCAGCCCAGGGGGAGCCTGAGCAGACAGCAGCCAACGACCAGAAGTCCCTTCCCTGGAGTCAGGAGAGCCCACTTCTCATGGTGATGAGAAGGGCATGAGCCATGAAGGGGTTGCCTGATACCTCTCTGGACTGAGGACCAACACGCCTGACATCCTTGGCCTGTGCTGACACTGCTCACGGACGTGGTGTCAGTTCTCCTCCTTAAAGTGCACGACAGGGCTGTGGCCTCAACTCCTGGCCTGTTCGGGCTCCTTCATCTTCTCCATGTTGAGCCAGGAACACAATGCACTCGTTTAAGTCACTATCTTAACTCACACAAATTGCTGCTTTTCTGTGTGTGTGGTAAAATATGCATAACATAAAATTACCATCTTAATCATTTTTAAGTGTACAGTTCAGTGGCATTAACTACATTCAGCTGTTGTGAGATCATCACCCCCATCCATCTCCAGAACCTTTTCATTTTTCCAAACTGAAACTCCATGCCCACTGTTATTAAACATCTCCCCATTCCTCCCCTCTCCCCCCAGCCCCTGGCAACCACCATTCTACTTTCTGTCTCTATGAAGTTGACCAGCCTAGGTATCTCCTATAGGTGGAATCACACAGTATTTTTCTTTAATAAGTGATTGGCTTATTTCACGTAGCATAATGTCCCCAAGGTTCATCTATGTTGTAGCCTGTGTTGGAATTGCTTTCCTTTTTAAGGCTGAATAATATTTCGTTTATGTACTTATCTGTCAATGGACACAGGCTGCTTCCACCTCTTGGTAATTACAAACGTGTTACTATGAACACAGGTGTTCCCGTCCTTGCTTTCAATTCTTTTGGGTATTACCCAGAAGTGGAATTGCTGTATCATATGGTAATTCTATGTACACGCAATTTTTTTGAGGAACGGCCACACTGCTTTTTGTAGCAGCTGCACAATTTTAACTTCCCACCAACACTGCGCAAGGGTTCCAATTTTCACACATCCTTGCCAACACTTGTTATTTTCTGTTTTGTTGGTTTGTTCATAGTGGTTATCCTAATGAGTGTGAGGTGCTATCTTGTTTGTGATTTGATTGGCATCTCCCTAATGATTAGTGAGTGATGTTGAGCATTTTCTCACATGCTTATTGGCCATACAAATTGCTACTTTTGTAATAAAAATTGTCTATAATAAAATTGTTCATAGTCTAACAACTTGCAGAAATACAGATGAGTTGCAGTCTCGCTCGGCCTCATTGAACGCATCTGGCTTGGTTTTGTTCTCCCGACTTCACAAATCTAATCCAAAGGGGTTTTTAGAATAAGTCTTCCAGGACCTCGAATTTCATCACAGTGCAGGTGGCCTCTCAATACCTGACCTGGTTGTCACTTCCTTCTTGGTTCCCATAACACAACCCAAAATCTCTTCAAATATCTCCCTCTAGGCATCTCATCAAGACCAATCTATCTAATCTGCTTCTCTCTCTCCTAGGTCCATGTGTTGCCTCCTCATTCATTAGCTGCAGCTGTTATCACCATCCATCTCTTTCATCAATGCCTTTTTCACAGTATCTGTCTGCTCGGCTCCCTTTCCCACTCCTCAAGCCAGCTCAAGCTGATCGGTCCCCTCAGCTGAGCACATCGGCTCTTGTCCAGTTTGTTCAGCTGTGTGGACAGATCCAATGTCTACTCCTCTGCCCTTGGTCTCCCAGCCTCATTTGGCTCAGGTAATGATATCTTCTTTACTAACACAGTCTGCCTTCCATTGGGTTTCCTTCTTTCACTCTGCTCACATCTCAATCTTCTTTGCAAGTATCTCTTCTTTACCTGAACTCTCAATGTTAGCATTGCCCACAGTTGTACTCTCTTCCACTCTTCTCTCTACATACTCTCTCCTTAGGTGATTACATACATTCCCATTGCTTAAATACCACCCATAATTTGATGATCCCTAGATTTAGATCCATAATCCACATCACTCCTCTGAGTTCCAGACTCACATATATAGCTGCCTCCTTGAGGTGTCGCACTTGGGCATCTCATAGGCATCTCCTAGTTAATAAAGCCAGGACAAAATCCTCAGTCTTACCCACCTCTATAAACGGTGCCACTATCCACACAATTGCTTAAATAAGACAACAAAGCCAACTCCTTAATTCTAATCTCTCTGCCTCCAATTCAAGCCATTACCAAGGCCTGCTGTTTCTACCTCTAAAATATGTCTTGACTCCATGCACTTCTCTTCTATTCCCTTCCAAAAACTTTGACCCCTACTGTCAGCATCCTTCACCCGGATAGCTGCAGTGGCCTCCTCCCCGGATGCCCCAGCCTCTGCTCTTGCACCCTCCAATCTATGATCTCTGCAGAAATCAAATAGTGGGACAGCCCTCCTTCAAACTCTTTAATGATTTCCCATAGTACCTCAGACAAAATACAAATGTGTTATCATGGCCAATAAATCCTGAGTAATCTGGTCCTTGCCCGATGCGCCACCCTCATCTCGGCTGCTCTCTCCTCCCCACCGTGCTCCAACCACCTGCTCCCTTTTCGCTGAGCACACAGAACTCTCCCCCACCTCATGGGCTTTGCTCAACCGCATCCTTTGCCTAGAGTTGCATGTCCCCACCTCGTCCTTGGCTGGCTCCTTTCCACCCTTTGGAACTCAATTAAAGTTACCTCTTTGAGAAAGCATCACTGATAATTAGTTTTATTTTCTATTTCTGGTAATTTCCTTCATAACACATATTACAATTTGTGTTCAGTCAATCATTTAAAAATATTTTTTACACTTTCTTAGTGCCAGACACTATGCTAGGCCCAGGGGATACAATTGGGAACAAAATCTGATGTCGCCCATAATCTCATAGAGCTTTTAGTGCAATACGTAAACATTTTAGTGTATTATGTAAACACATATTAATTTTTAAAACGATTGCAAGCGTGAGTGTATAATACAAAGTGACAGGAGTACTACAAAGATATTTCTGTTTCAGAGCATAACTACGAAGCTTATGACTGGCATGTGGGTAGGCTTCCTCAGACAAGTGATGTTTCAGCTGGCATCTGAAGGGCTAGTAGGGGTGAACCAGTCAAAAGGAACAGAGGAGCTTTTCAGACAGAAGGGGAACATATGCAGAGACCCTTCAGCATGATGGAGCGAAATGTTCGCAAGATCGGGTTGGCAGTTGTGCAGAGAATGAAGTGGAGGGAGACGTGTGATGGGGCTGGGAAGCTTGGCCAGAGAATGCAGTCCAGGCCTTGTAGAACAAGATAAAGAGCTTGATATGATCCCAGGAGGAAAAGGAAGCTGTTCATATGTTGTAAGTTGGAGGTGGGTTAAAGGTGGGAGTCACAAGATGATGTTTGCTTTTTTAGAAGATCAGAAGACTCTAACTACAGTGTGGAAAAGAGTGTGGAGAGACCATAGCAGAGCTGAGAAACCAGTTAAGTAGGCTTTTATGGTGGTCTGGGGAGAAATGATGGGGGCTTGGGCTGGAGGAGAGGCAGTGGAGACAGGAAGAAGTGGACAGACTGGAAAGATGTCCAGAAGTCAAATCAATAGGAATTTGTGATGGATTAGCTATAGATAGTGAAGAAGAAGGAGGTTCTAAGGATAACTCCTAGATTTCTTACTTAAGAAGCTGAATGGATCGTGGTGCCACTCCTGCATACAGGGAAAACCAAAAAAGAACAGAAAATTAGACATGAACCAGGTAGAGTCTCTCAAAGGGAGATCATGAGTTTGGTCTTAGACGTGTTGATTTGAGGTGACTTAGAGAAACTCAAGTGGAAATAGAGTGGGATTCGGAAGAGCAGTGGTATAGCGTATTTAAGTCAAGAACCCACAAGGGAAGTACAAGCTGAAGATATAACTTAAGGATTCACTGATGCATTGGTGGTTTTTTTAATTTTGTGGAGCAACTCATTGGTGAGTCATGAAATCAATTTAACAAGTCCCAACCAGCATTTTCCAAAAAATGGAATAGAACAGAACAGATAAGAGCAATAAGAGTATTGTTTACTTTTAATTTGTTTTTTATGTATATGTATATCTGCATGTATTGGGTCTCCATGTAAAAATCTAACCACAGGCCACAGTGAATAAACACAACATGAATGCGGCTGATAAAGAAGTAGACCACAGCTGTGAGTGTTGGTGGCCACCTGGGGCGAGAGGGTGATTAAGATGAGAAGAGGAACCAGGACTCACCCTAAGGAACCCCCACAACTAACTGTTAGCACAGAGCAGGATGAGGCTGCAAGAGAGAGTGAAGAAGAGCCACCCCTCAAGAAAACCAGGAGTGTGCAGTGTCCCTGTACCAGGGGAAGAGAATGTTCTATGGGGAAGCAGCAATAATTAGCAACAACAGCTACAAAGTCAAGTAAGATAAAAACTGAAAAATGTATCCTCTATCCCTCCGTACTTTAGAAAAAGCCATTTTAGTGGAGTTAAGAGGATGAAAGCCGTATTGTCATGGGTTGAAGGGTGGGAAGTGGGGAAACTGAGGCAAGGAGCACAGACACCTTCTTTATAAGAACTTGGTGGAAAAGGAGGAGAGCTGCAGCGGGAGGCGTGAGGGCACGTGCAGGCAAGATTGCTGCTGCTGTTTTGTTTTGTTGTGTGTGTCTCATTGGCTTAAGTTGGAAACACTTGATAAAGTTTAGTTGCTCGTATAAATGACCATATTGAGACAAAACTAGTTAAATGTGCAGGAGAAAGAAAGAATATTTCATAGTCACAATTCCCAAGGAAAGAGGGGAGAATGAGAAGGAAGATTCTTGAGCATAGGTGAGCTGTCTGACCTTAGCTAGGTCTTACACAGCAGGACATAGAAATGGGTGCCTGTATGGATAAGAAGTTGAACAAGTTCCTTTTTGGTAGCTTCAATTTTACCTGTGAATGATGATTCTAGACCAACGCCACTGAACAGAATGTTCTGCAATGATGGAAACGTTCTGCTTCTGCATGCCAGTATAGTAGTCACTAGCCACATGTGGCTATTGAGCAATTAAAATGCAGCTAATAGAGAAATTGAATTTTTAATTTTCTCTAATAGTAACGCCTATGAATGCAAACAGGCACACGTGGCTGGGGGCTGCTACCAGGACAGCACAGGCTCTGGACCAAATGCAGGGGTAGCAACGGAGCACAACTGGAGGGCAATAGAAAGGGCTTGAAGTGGTCATCCCAGAGAGTAAAGTGGGACACAGAAGGAACCAGAGGAAATTTGAGCCCCCTTTAAACATTGATGATGAGTTTATGGTGAGGCCAGTCCATCCCGTGACAGAACTTTCTCTAGTAGAGTCCATTCTCTGTGTTGCAAGTGCAGAGAAAAAGAACAAGAGAACTCATGTAGGATTTTCTTTTTTAATTGGGATCAAGAAGGCCAAGGGAACTTAGGGTATTGGTAAGAATGTTTTAGAAAACATGGGCCTGGAACCAAAACCAAAGAACCAAGTGAAACAGAGAACACCTGATTGGAAGGGAGTAGGCAGTCAACAGCCCTGAAAAAAATGAAGAACTGTTACAGGAAAAGCAGTTGATGGACATGGAGGAAGGGACTGAGGAAACACCACAGGGCAGTTATTCATTCATCAAATATTTTCTGAGCACTTAGCATGTGTTGGGCTCTATTCTAAGTAATGTAGCAGTGAACAAAGAAGTCAAAAATCCCTGCCTCCATGGAGCCTAAATTATAGCTGGAGCAAGACTGACAAAGTAACATATGTATTGCATCAGTGATTAGTGCTAAAAAGGAAAAATTAGGAAGGTGAGGGAGCTAAAGACTTTTACTGGTTGAAATTTTTTGATAGGTATCAGGGAATACATCACTGAGAAGGTGGTGTTTGAGTAAAGATCTAAAGGCAGAGTGCCAGCTGTGAACGGATTGGCTCTTAGCTGCAAATCCACCATTCATTACCTGCTCTGCAACAATGGGGATGAGCCCTTGCAGCATTTCCCTGTTGCAGTAGCTCAATACTAAGCTTGTCACTAGAGAGCTCTGCGGGGACACTGCAGGAGGAAGGGGCTCCTGTTCCTAGTTCTGGTGTGCTCATTTAGTCAGCTGGTAGTAGCAAGGGTGTTTTTTTCTGTAGCTCACCTGTGGCACTAGCATGTGGCACCTTCCCACAGGTAGCCTCCCTTGGTATCCCCTCAGGTGGCTTCACAATGGAAATCTGATGGTGGGGCACCTCTCTGTGAATGGCTTCTCCAGGAACACCTCCCCAGGTGGCTTTGCAGCAGTGTCACAGGCTTGGCACTTCTTTCATGGCTTCATGGTACCCCTGTGGGCAACTTTGCAGTGAGTTTTGAGGGGCAGTACCTCCCTATGGATGGCTTCCCCCAGCACTCCAGATGGTGGACTTTTAGTGATTCCTGCCAGCCTGGTGACTCAGTGAGCTTCTCTGACATCCAGTGAGTGATGGACACTTTCCACTGAGGTCAGGATCTCAGTCCTAGAAGTGGTGGCTTCTCCCTATGTCTGCTATTCCTCCATTCTTTGGGTACTCTTTACCTTGTACTTAGTTATTTACTTACTTAACCCATCTCTTCCTTACTTTACCAAGCCCTGATTCCTCCAATCCCCTGTTAATAACCCTTTATACTAAATTTCACCTGTTCACATTACTGTATGGTCTGTCTCCTGATTGGCCCCTGACTGACACAAGCTGTGGGAGAGTGAACCATGTGATTACCTGAAAGGTAGAGGGAACAGAAATTCAAGGGATGTGAGACAGTAGAATTCCAGGCATATGCGAGGAACAGTAAGGAGGCCAGGGTGGATGCAGCAGAGTGAACAAGGGACAGAGTGAGAGCAGGTGTTGTAAAAGAGGGAAAAGAGAGCTATTGTATTAATAGCAAATTTGGCTTTCACTTGGGGGTGGAAAATTTCAGCAGATTTTCAGCAGAGAACACACTGCTCTTATCTTTTAACTGAATCACTTGGAGCTGTGTTAAGAATAGGCTGGTGGGAGGCAAACATAGATGCAGAGAGGCTAGCCAGGAAGCTATTGCAATAACCCAGTGCAGTGTACTAGTGGCCTGCCCCAGGGCGGGAGCAGCAGGAGTGGGGAGAAGTAGCTGGATCCTGGCCCCACTTGGAAGGTAGAATCACTAGGACTTTTTTGCTAGATTGAATGTCTGGATATGAATTTTAAAAGGAATCAAGGTTAACACCATAGTTTTGAGTCTGAAGAACTGAAAGGGTGAAGGTCACCTTTAATGGAGATGGAAAGTCTAAGAGGAGTATGTTTTGGGAGCAGATCCCAGGTTGGTTCGAGCCTAAGTCCGAAGTGCCTTCTGGAGCCCTGAAAAGGCTGTCAGAGAAAGGATTTCTGAGGAGAGTCAGGGCTGGGGATGAAAAATATCCAGCTATCAGTTTGTGATGGTATCTTAGTCCTTTCCTGCTGCGATAACCAAATATCACAGAATGGGTAATTTACAAAGAACATAAATTTATTTCTCACGGTTCTGGAGGCTGGAAGGTCCAAGATCAAGGTGCTGGCAGGTTTGGTGTCTGGTGAGGGCCCGGCCTCTGCTTCCAAGATGGCGCCTTGAATACTGTGTCCTCACGTGGTGGGAGGTCAAAGGGCAAAAAGGGTGCCTAGCGTTCTCTTGAGCCCTTTTGTGGGGCACTAATTCCACTCATGAGGGTTCTGCCTTTTCATACTATCACATTGGGTCTTAGGTTACAGCATGAATTTTGGAGGGACAAGTACGTTCAAACCACATCAGGCGGTATTTAAAGTCAGTGGGATTAGATGTGATTACCATGAGCGTGAGTAAGGTTGACAAGAGGAGAGGTCTGAACATTAGACCCTGAACATTAGGACTTTCCAAGGTTTAGAGGGCAGAAAGATGAGAGAAGCCAGCGAGCGAGACTGACAGACCAGTGAGGAAGGAGAACCAGAAGAAACAGTATCCTAGAAGCCAAGGGGAAAAAGCCCCAAGGAGGAGAGAGTGAAGAACCGAATGAAATGCAGCTGGCGGGCGCATTAGGTGAGAGCTGGGAATGACGATTGGAGGGGCAACCTAGACGTCATCAGGGACCATGCAAAGACTAGTTTCCACAGACTAGAAACGGCTCAGGGGAGGGCTCAGAAGAGAGTGGGGAAAGAACTACTGGATCCAGGAAGAATAGACGACTTTTCTAGGAGTTTTGCTATAAAGAGAAGGAAACAAATGGAGTGGTAGCTGGAGGGGAGAATGAGGCCAAAAGTGGATTTGGAGTTTTTAAATGGAAGAAAGTGCAACATACATGAATGCTGCTGGGCGCGGCCAGCATAGTGCAGGAATAAAGTGAATAAAAGAAACCAAAATAAGAAATCTGGGAGAAAACAGTGAAAACTACTGTAGTGATGGCCTTGAACAGGAGAGAGGGGCTGGGGTCAAGGCCTCAGTGGAGGGTTGGTCTAAGGCCGAAGCCAGGCCTGCTTATCCGCAGTGGCCGGAGAGGAGGCAGGGCGGTGGGGCGGTGGCGCCCACGTGCTGACGAGAGCTTTCCCACATTCTCTGCAGATGGTGTCGGTTTTCTCAGCAAAACATGAAGAAAACTCATCAGCAGAGGAGGAGGTGTTAGAGGGCTGAGAAGAGGGGAGGGAGCACAAAACAGGAGCGACCTCCAGGTCAAAAAAAACTCACATTAACGATCATCTCCTGCCCTCACTGAAATTATGGCAGAGCCAGTCTCCTCTAAAGCAACAACTCAATCCAGCTTTGACGGGAGAAAAGATCTACACAAGAAGAGCAGGGCCGGGCTGGGGCTAAGCGGTTGAGATGCCAACTCAGGCGGGAGTGGAGACAGCTGAGGGAGGAGGGAAGGCAGGGCCCCCACTTTGACCATGGCCCAGGGCCATGGTGAGGGAGGCAGAAAACAGCAAGTCCCTGAAAGGGAAGGGCCACTCCCACACCCCCTCCAGGGAGCCCCGGTCACTCCTCTCTTTCCCCAGAGGGACCCTGTGGCATCTCCTGCCTGCTGCGGTAATTTATCTACTCCCTGCCAGCCCCGCAGGACACTTGCTCATGACCGGTCCAACAAGGCGTTCCACTTCCTCTGAGTGGTCTTGCCACGGCTTGACGGCTACCTGGATCATTCTTCTCTGCATAGGCCGCAGTTCAAAACTGAGCTGGCGCAGCGCAGTGCACTCTGGAGCAGCCAAAGGAGAGGGAGCTTCCTTGGCAAGATACGGAGAGCCCTCTTGGGTGCCATCAAGGCAGTTCTAGGCTCTCCCAGGGGCCCAGGCAGGGAGGAAAAGAGCTACTGAAATCAAATTTTGCCTATTTCCCCCAATATACATTTTCATGAAAAAAATTACATCATCTTTTAAGTAAACACATGCATTCAAATCCTTTTCCTGTACAGCTTAGGCCACGTGACCTCAAATTATATTTTATTTTTCACAAAATTCTTTATTTTCGAAAATTTCTGCAGTAATCATGGATTATGTTTCTAATGGGGTATGAAATTCGACTTTCACTTGTTTTTAAGGGACAAGCTAGGAATCAGGTGGCCAAGAAGGAAATGAAACGGTCGGTGTGCAGGAAGGAAGACAGGCTCCTGCAGAAATGCCTCCCCCGGGTTGGAATTCCTCTCGCCGGTGAGTCCAAAAGTCATAAGAGCAGATGCTGCGGTCGCAGTTTGGATCGTTAGTGCGAGTGTGCCGGGGGACTGCGCTGTGCGCAGAGGTTGCAGGAAAAATACCGGGCTGGTTCTGGGAGCTGGGAAGAGCAATTTCACTCATCTTGAGCTACTTAGCAAGGAGAGAATTAACCCACACAGGGAGCCAGCCTGTGATTGAGTGAATTAATCCTGGCCTGGCACTCAAAGCCTCTTTAAGAAGTTACTTTTCCTTTGAAGGAGAGTGGTGGATTTCCAGGCATCACAAGGGAAACCTGCTGCAGTTAAAGAACATATATGTTCCTGAAAAGTTGTTTTTTTGTAAATTAAATTTTCATATACCAAATTCTACCTTCCTGAATTTTTTTACTATCAAAAGAAGAAACCTTCCTGGGAGAATACAGTCAATCCACTTTTGGGAATAGAACACAAGCAAAATGCAACACACTTGTTTTAACATTATGCATTTTTTTACAAAAATAAGACTCTCAAAATAAGGTACAAGGGATAAGCTTCTCAAAATAAGTTACAAAATGTAAGTACCCAAAAACATCTGTCTCCTTGGCTAAACAGCTTCATGGTCCAAGGGAAACCCCATAATGATACTTGAACTGAATAAAATCTCTAGGATGGTTATCTAAAAACTCAAGTGTGTTTGGGTATTAACCTATTGTCTCTCAGCTCCACACCCACATTCAGTTCTCTTGAGGAGGGGCAGCTCTGGAGACACCTTTCTGCTTCGCCACCTGCATCCCTGCTAGCTCAGCGAATAGCAGGTGCTGGAGAGAGGCTGGGTGGCTGGAGGAGGAAGCGGGACTTGGTCCTTCCTGTCCACTTCCTGCCCCTGTCAGTGTCACCCCAGCAAGGGTTCCCTTTCAGCATGTGCCAGCTGGTTCCAGTTTCCAGTTTTTCCCTTGCTCCCAGAACTAGCCTCGTTGTGATCCTTTCTGGCCATGGCGGGTTGGAGCAAGCTTGTACAAACTCAGGAGAATTTCAGGAATTTTGTGAGCTAACTTTAAGCACAGTTATTGTTCAAAATTAAGTTGTATAAACTTACTATATTGGTGTGCTAGAGTTGCTGCAACAAAGTACCACAGACTGGGTGGTTTAAACAACAGAAATATATTGTCTCACAGTTCCGGAGGCCAGAAGTCCAAGATCAAGGTGTCGACAGGATCGGTTCCTTCTGAGGCTATGAGAGAGAATGTATTCCGTGCCTCTCTCCTAGCTTCTGGTGGTTTGCTGGCAACCTCTGGGGTCCCCTGCCTTGTAGAAACATCACCCTGATCTCTGCCTCATGTTCCTATGGCGTTCTCCGTGTGTGTGTGTGTGTGTGTGTGTGTGTGTGTTTCTATCTCCAAATTTCTTCTTTTTATAAGAACACCAGTTGCATTGCAGTAGAGCCCAACCTAATAACCACATTTTAACTTGATCACTTCTATAGTAGACACTATCTCCAAGTAAGTTCACCTTCTAAGGTACTGAGGGTGAGGGCTCCAACATACATTTTTGGGGTCCAAAATTCAACTCATAATACTTACAATTTAACAAATTATATTTTAAAATTATACAGAGGGGGAACAGACAATGGTTGCCAGAGGTGAGGGAAGGACAGGGAAGGTGTGGCGTTACAGGAGAAGCACGAGAGAATGCCTTTGTGGTGTCAGCTAGACAGCTTTCCATGTAGATCGTGGCTGTGGTTCTACAAATCTATCTATGTGATAAAATGTCATAGAATTATACACAAAGACGTAAAAAATAAGCACATGCACAAACTGGTAAAATCCAAGTCTGTAATCAAATTAATTGGATTGTGCCAATCTACTTCCTGGTTTTGACAAGGTACAGATGTCACTGTTGGGAGAAGCTGGCTGATGGCTACCCAGGTACTGTTTCTGCAACTCCTTCTGTCTATGATGATTTCAAAATAAAAACATTTTTTAAAACCAACGAAGATAGCAAATACCCAAAATTCATTACTTCCTAATTATTTTACATTTTACTATCAAATATGCACCTGTCATCTCAGCTCTGTCCCCTCGTCAAGCTTCCACCTTCTTCCCTTTGTTCCCTCAGCCCTGGGGATGGGAGCTGTTTCCTGCAGTTGCTATTTCTGTGCTCCCTCGATGTTCCCTCTTTCCTTTTTCAGTTCCCCAACACCTGTATTGAACACCTAAATCCTTCTATTGAATTCTCCGTGAATTATGTTTCTGTTTTCCTGACCAGACCCTGACTGATATAACCAGTCAACACACATGTTCTCCAAAGAATACACATGGCTCACAGGATGGGAGAAGATTAAAGCATTTTTATTTCCCAAGACTACAAAAGGCCCAGACCTCCACGCCTCTTCTGATTATCCCAGGATTTTATTTTGGAAAATTAACATTTCCACCCCACCAACAAAAAAATGCCAGGAAGCTGAGCTTGTATTGGCCCTGAAGGTAGCACAGGAAAAGGCTGGCTATAGAAACCAGATCTGTGATTACAAAGCTATCTCATTTCATTTCATTTTTTTAAAAATCCATGATTTCTTTGCTGATTACAAAAGTAACCATGCTCCTCTGTGTGCGTGTGTGTGTATGTGTGTGTGTGTCTTTGTAATGTAAGACATTACAAATAATAATAATAATCCCAACATCCAGAACTATATCACTGTTGATATTTTGATGTGTTTTCTTCCATAAGTCTTATGATATATAATATAAACAATTCACATTTGTCTATATATATATGTTTTTAAATATGTCAAATGAAATTGGGCTCATTTATAGATACCGCCACATCATGAAAATAATTACCAACTGCTGTTCTTCCCCCGATTGAACTGTTTGAATCCATTGGTAAATAAACACAGACTTCAAATAAGGATGGACATATCAGCTTTAACGCTTGCAAGAAAGGCTTCAAGAACATGGCTGGGGCTTGTGGCCAGACAAGCTTTCGAATTGTCATCCCATTCCTACTTCACTCCTCAGAATGGGATCCTCAAGGCAGACACTCTGCCAGCCAGCTGCAGTGGGATGAGTGACTGCTGCGTCCTTTCCGATCCCCCAGAGCAGGGGCAGAGCAGAAGGCAGGCCTGCCCCTCTGTGAGCTCAGGCCTGGAGGCAGGAGCATAGCACTGCCCACCTGTGGCACAGAATTCTCCCCAGCGTTAGTGCTCAGAAACTGATAGCCCCAAATATGGCATTTTGATATGCTGAACTACAGAGGAAGACTCAAGGCCTCTCTGGTCTTCCCCTCTTCTCATCCCTCAATCTTCTGTCTCTCCCAAAGCACAGGATGAAGCACTCTCTGAAGTTCCCTCATCGGCCTAAAATCATGACCCTCCAAAGAAAACAACAATGACCTCTGGTCCCTTCCTTAAGTATTCATTAACTGAACTCGTATCACAGGAAGAAAGACTAAGTCGGTCAACAAACCTGGGCAGATTTTTATCATAAACAATTGTCTGCTCTTTGTGCCCAACAGATTTTGTTCCAGGCCATTGTATGTTCTTCAAGCCCATTGAATTCCCCTAAAAATTATTACTACTCCCTTAAAATCACCCACACTTCTCCATCTCCCTTTCCCCTAAGAAGAAGAGAATATAAGCATCCATCCCCCATTGGGTGGGGGGGTAATCACCCTGGGATTTTCTCCCCATGCCCGTTAATACATTTGTATACCATTTCTCCTATTAATTGGCCTTTTTCCAGTGATTTTCAGTAAACCTTCAGAAGACAAAAGGGAAGTTTTTCCTTGGCCCCTACATCAGCATGGGGACCAGCCACTGTACACTTAACTCTCCCAGAGAAGGGATGAGCGGCAATGGAAGTCCAATCCCAATACCTCACTAGCCAAAAAAATAATTTCTTTTCTTTTGCAGAGAAGTGAGAAAAAATGAAAAGAAAATCTGATTGGGTTTTCTTGCCAACGTTCCCTTCTAGGAAACACAAGGTCCAAAGAATAAGGAAGTCCCTGAAAGACACGATTGTATCTTTTTCTTTCTAGATAATGCTGTATTGTGAACATCTATCTGTCATCAAAATATCTTCAAAAATATGATTTTATGCTTTTTTTATTAATATAAAACAACACATAGTCACTGTAGGAACTTGAGAAATAAGACGAGCTACAGGAAGAAAATGAGAAGCACAGTAATCCCACCACCCAAAATTGCCAGTGCTCCATTTTGGATTAAATCCTTCTAATCTCTGTTCCATGTATATGTGGACATTTTTTTAACTGAATTATACAGTACGTATTGTTTTACAACATGTTTTTCATTTAATGTTTCTAAAACATCTTTACATATTTTCCCATTTGTCTATTGCTGTGTAACAAACCACATCAAAACGTAGTGGTTTAGGACAATAATTTTATTTTGCTAATGATTTTGTGGCTCCAAGCCCAACCACATTTAAGGAGATGGAGAAATGAATTCCACCCCTTGAAGGGAAGGAGCAAGGTCACGCTGCAAAAGAGCATGTAGAATGGAAGATATTTTTATAGCCATCTTTGGAAAATACAATATGCTACATATGTTATTAAAGATTCTTCTTCATAATTGCAATGGGTGAATAGCATTGTAATTAGAAATGTGTCATCATTGATTTAATGAATTTCAGTTTTTGAAAATTTTAGAAATGATATTATAAACACCTTTATAATGCACATTCCCCTACATAAAACTTTATCGGCACCTCTGGAAATTTTTTATTAGGCTAAAGTATTAAAGGCAGAATTACCAGGTGATAAAGTTAACGCTCCCTAATATAAATGGCCAAATTCATTTCCAGAAAAACTCTAATTTAGATCCACTTCATTTAAAAATATTTTACTCTTTGAAAGAAATATATTCCCATCTTACTCTTTAAAAATACCATTGACTATTTTCATGTTATTTTTCCAGATAGTGTTTAGATGTGAACAAAATTCCCACTGAATTTTTTTCTTCTTTTTTTTGAGACAGAATCTCACTCTGTCACCCAGGCTAAAGTGCAGTGGCATCATCACAGCTCACAGCAACCTCAAACTCCTGGCTCAAGTGATCCTTCTACCTCAGCTTCCCAAGTAGCAGGGACTATAGGCATGAGCCGCCACATTGGCTGGCTAATTTTTGTATTTTTTGTAGAGATGGGGTCTCCATCTTACTCAGACTTGTCTCTAACTCCTGACCTCAAGAGATCCTCTCACTTCAGCCTCTCAGAATGCTAGGATAACAGGCATGAGCCACCATGCCCGGTCCCCTCTGAAATTTTTATTGGAGTTTAATTAAACCTATAAATGAACCTAGGATAAAGTGGTCTTTCTTCAATATTCAGTCTTGTGATCCAGAAGTTGTTTACCCTGATCTTCTTTTATACTATGGGCAGAGATTTATAACATTCACAATTGAATTATTTCTAGCATTTTACACTTCTGTAATTGTTTAAGGAGGAGCTCCTTCCCCATTTTATATTTGAAGCGATTATTGATACGTAATTGGGAAAGTGATTGTTTTGTATATTTATTCATCCATCTTTCTAAATTCTTCATTCTAATAGTTTTCAATTGATTATCTTAGGCTTTCTGGATAGACAATCATATTAACTGCAAGTAGTGATATTTTTGATCTTCTTTCTGGTAGCTCTTCTTATTTCTATTTCTTCTTTTTACATTGGCTAGAATATTCAAGATAATACTAAGAACAGTGAGAACAGATATTGTTATCTTATTCCTGATTTTAATGCAAATATATCTAGTGCTTCCCCTTTAAATATGATATATGATATTACTTAATGTAAATATTTTTTGACATTTAAAAAATCCTCCATTTCTAGTTTACTAAATGTTGTTTATCTAGAATCAGTATAGATTTTTTTCTGAAATAACTTTTAGCCATCTACTGAGATCACATGGATTTTCTTTTTAGATTTACTGATATAATACATTTCATGATACTAAGTGATTCTTATATTCCTGAAATAACCGAATAGAATTATCACATATTGGTCTTCTCATATATTATTAAAGTTAATTTTTAGTATTTTATTTAGAAATATTTTGTTTATATACATAGTGAGAATTATTTATAACTTTCTATTATATGTCACCTCTTCCAAAGTCTGTTACAGAATTTCACTTCTCAAAGTCTGTTACAGGATTTTTGGAGATTCTTGCTGCATCATTTCAGAAGTCAAAAGTTTTTCCATCTTTTCCCCTACTTTGATTGAGACCTATATCTTTATCTTGGAAAAACTGAAGAGATAATTGGAGGCTTCTGATAACGCTATCATTTTTAGAGAGTGATTTACATTTGCTTCAGTCAAAGGCGAGAGGAGCTATCAACCCTAGATCACTATAATCCAATGGGAGTGGGGTGATTGGAAGCTGGGCTGCAGTCCCTCCAAGGGGCAGACTATTTCTGGTTCACCTTCATTCCAGTGATGTTACCATTCATAGCCTGAACCCAAATCATGGGGTGTACCAGGGTCCCCTCCCCGACAGGCTCTTCGCCCCTACATCAGCTGAAGGCTCTGCTCAGCTTCCCTGCTCAGACACATCTTCTGGAACTGGCAGACACTCTTAGGAGAAAACTGGCCAGAAAATCCAGGCTCACATCAATGGGTTTCCTTATTCTCACAGAACTTGGCCCAATGATTCTTCAGTGACTTGCAACTTCTCTGATAATTTCCAACATCTTTTTAAAAATACATTAATATTTTTGTCTAGCTTTTCTAGTCACTCCCAGCTGGAGGATGGGTTTGCACGGCCAAATCAGCTGCTACTGGAAAGAGCACCATGTCAGCTGTCATGTCTGCAGGAAGCACAAAGCAACAGAGGTGACAAGAAGAGGAGGACCTCCCAGCTGAGTCAGATACTTCTGGTGAATCTTCTTGAATGATCTATGTAGCACTTCTGCTTATATCTCATTGTCCAGAACTTAGTCCCATGGCCACACCGGGTTTCAAGGGAGGCTCAGAAATGTCAACTTTTATCAAGACATTGTCACACTAAATAAAATCTGGGTTCTATTAGTAAGAAAAAAGAGAAGAATGGCTATTGGGTAAGCGACAGAGTCTCTACTACATTCCTCATTTATAAAGTGGAAATAAAATTTAATACCTAACTTACAGAGTTGATGTGAGGATTAAAGGATACAATGCAGTTAAACCTCTTAGCACGGTTGCTGGTACATGGTGAACATTCAGTAAATATTAGCAATAATAATATTTATTATAGCATAGTACTTTGAATATGATATGATAAACAGGAATCAATTTTTTTAACTTCCTTTCTCTAGTTTCACATAGTCACCTGAAGCCTCATATAAATTCAGTCAGATCAGCTCAGGGATAAAATTTCCCTATCATTGCCTTGTTTCAAATAGTCAAGTATTTGCTTGGTATATAAGAGCTGTTTATATATCTAGCACATATTAGGTGCTAAAACACATGAAATTTACACTCTGGGTTTTCCCAGACTGTCCACACTTTTATATCATTTCATTCTCTTCAAACTAACAAATAATAAATGTACGTGATTTTTTTCTTTTTTTTTTTTGAGACAGAGTCTCACTGTGTTGCCTGGGCTAGAGTGCTGTGGCGTCAGCCTAGCTCACAGCAACCTCAAACTCCTGGGCTCAAGCGATCCTGCTGCCTCAGCCTCCCGAGTAGCTGGGACTACAGGCGTGCGCCACCATGCCCGGCTAATTTTTTCTGTATATTTTTAGTTGTCTGATTAATTTCTTTCTATTTTTAGTAGAGACGGGGTCTTGCTCTTGCTCAGGCTGGTTTCGAACTCCTGAGCTCAAATGATCCGCCCGCCTCGGCCTCCCAGAGTGCTAGGATTACAGGCGTGAGCCACCACGCCTGGCCCGTGATTTACTTTTTATACCTTTGTAAGACCCATCATATTAAACAACAATACAACCCACACTTCAGCATAAATTCTTTTGCCAGGCAAAGGTTCTGATTTTTAGTTGGAAATATATAGGTATCCACTATTCTCATTCTATATGATATCTGATGACATTTTGACAGTTCTTTGCCCTTTTTTCTACTTCTTATGACAACCACACCCAGACTATCTTATACACATGCATTTGGATAAACCATAGAGGCCACATAACTTTTCATTCAAACAGCACAGTAAAACCACCAACACTATGGTATCCACCTTCTTCCAGAGATCAGATATGAGTGAGGTAGAACGTGTGTTTGTGTGTGCATGTATGTGTGTGTGTGTGTGTGTGTGTGTGTGTGTGTGTTGGAACCCCCGCATGGCAACAGTGTCACTGCTGGTGATTATTGGAAGGAGAAAGATTACCGGAGTGACACAAATTACTAATTACTTTATTATGCAGTGAGAAGAATAAGAAGCTGGAAGTTGTTTCAGCAAATTCTATTTTTAAGCAAATAATTGTTGGGTTCCCAATGCTCTAAATTAAGTAATTCTCCTCAAGACCTTCCTTAAGTCTTCCTCTCTGAACTCCAGTGGATGGCAAAGAATTGCAGCTGGCTCTGCGATGGGCTTTAGATTTTGTCTCTAATTATTTTTTTCAAACATGCTATCCTCAAAATGAGATATCTTTGGAGATGTTTTTCTTCTCCCAGTGATTAGGCTTGGTTGTCCTGAATGATCCACAGTTTTTCTCCTCATTTTATAAGAGGTAGTATTCAGTAATATAAAGGTTTTTTTAAAAAAAGAACTTGGAACCAAGTTTAAGATGAGGCTTTGCCACCTCACTGACTTTGTGACCCTGGGTATCGTATGAATCTGGGTTCTCCAAAGAAACAGAGCCAATAGGATATATATGTGTTTAGTATAAGGATTGGACTCGTGCCGTCACAGAGGCTGAGAAGGTCTGCAGTTGCAAGCTGGAGATCTGGGAAAGCAGGTGGTGTCGTTCCAGTCTGAATCCAAAGACCTGAGAACCAGCAGAGCAATGGTCTTAAGTTCTAGTTCAAGTCCAAGTCTAAAGGTAGGAGAAGACCAATGTTCCAGCTCAAAGGTATCAAATAGAGAGATTGAATTCTTTCTCATTCAATCTTTTTGTTCTATTCCGGCCTCCAACTGCTTGTATGTGGCCCATTGGGAAGGGCAATCTGCTTCACTCCGTCTACCAAGATAATGTTAATCTCATCCAGAAACATCCTCATGGACACGCCCCAAATAGTGTTCAGCCAAATGTCTGGGCACCCCATGGCCCAATCAAGTCGACACCTGAAGTTAACCATCACAGGCATAGCCCGTGCCCTTCTCCCATGCTGAAGAAGTGAGACAGTATATTAGCATTTTTTCAACTGAGAAGCACAGTAAACACTTATTATGTATTGTCCTCAAGATGGCCAAGATTGGCAATAGCAAGCTAGCTACATAACAGGAATTATAATAATGGCTCACATTTTTAGGACATTCCAAGGATTTATCATGAGCCTGGCACTGGCCCAAGGGCCTTACATCCATTAGCTCATTGATAACAACCCTTGAGGTAGGCACTAGAGTGTCCCCATTTTACACATCAGCCTCAGCAAGTCCAAGTAACTTGCCTGAGATCACAGAGCTAGTGAGTGGCAAAGCCCGGTTTCAAACCCAGATGTTGTGGATCTATAGTCCATGTTCTAACTGCTACACATCAGCACCTGCCTGAGGTCAGAGGGGACAAAAGTCAGCCCACAGGACTGAACGTGTCTGCTCACTTCTCTGGCCCTTGTCAACCATGCAGTCAGGTATCCCTTTAGAGCGTCATAAGGATGTCCTAATGCAGTGACAGTCACAGAAACAGCCTGTTTTAACCAGAGGTACCCAAGATGAAGAGAGGAGGCAGGGAGGGGTGGGTTTGAATAAGCCGTTGGGGCGTGGGGTGGAAATGGGGAGAATGAGGCTGGTGAATAACTGCACAGGAGCCCAGGGTGGCTCACTGCACTGCCTGCCAAGCCACCATGAACCCTGGTCCCCACCGCGAGACAGAGACATCACTCAGGGTAACTCACCTCTAATTCTCAGATCATTTTATCCAGTGAGCAGTAGAGTCCAAGAGGATGGAGAAATAGGGCAGGTAAGATTTGATGAAGGCAAGGAGGGAGGGGGGTCTGAGTGGAGGGACAGATGCCCAGTGGCCCAGGCGGGGGTCCCATGAGGGCAAGTTTGCTGGTCAGTGGGCAGCATGTGAACTCTGGTCTGGAGGAGAGGAGTTCAGGGGACAGTGGTGGGCAGCACAGGGGGACTGAGACAGCCTCTGTCTCAGTATTCCAGGATCCAGCAGTCTAGGATCTTGTCTCTGCCAGGTCCAGGAAGCACGACATCCATGATTTCATGAACGAGAGCTGGCAGGTGGACCAGAGGCTGCTCATGCACATGAAGGGGGCATGGGAAGCCAAGAAGGGACCAGGACAGAGCACAGGCACAGCCACGGTCTACAAATGGCCTTGGCAAATCAAGTGTGTCACTGAACTACCATTTCCCCACCAACCAACGAGGGAGAAGAGCCCCTAGCCTGGCTCCCCTCCCATGGGAGTCACAAGAAACAACCAAAATGATCATATTTCATAAATGGCATCTGGGAAACAGGGAAGATTCACCAAGAGAGAGCCTCCACCCAAGTGCCCGCACTCTGGGGCACAGCATTTCCGCCTTGCCAGACCTCAGCTTTGTTCACCACAGCCTGACACAGAGGACAGCAGAGCCACCAAGCAAGCAAGAGTGGTGCATGTGGAAGATCAACTTGTTTTGAGCCTAAAGTCGAGGGAGCTAAAACCACGCAATGGAGCCTCTGCAACCTCTGGAACTTGGATCTCATTCAAGGACGATGTTCAATACAAGAGGTTTTTCTGGACCCCAGGCAGCTCAAAACTTTGGCCGGATTGTCAAATATTTCAGCAGGAGGTTAGCAACATTGATGCCAACATAAATGCACCTCATTCGTGGCTCCGCGGAGGTCTGTGTTTGCACTGCAGTATTTTCCGTTGCTATGTACAGAAAAGAGAACGCTCCAGCCCATCATTAGCACAGGCTTCGGTACCAAGTGCCTGAGACAAGGGCAAGCCCCACGCAGAATGGGGTTCTCGGAGGCACGAACACAGAGGAGACTCGGGGAAACACTTCCAGGCAGAGGTGGCATTTCTAAGGCAGCCTTGGGTGCACCTCCAGCCAGCAGAGCAGCAACACTGCAGAGTGTGAGCTCAGGAGTGAGTTGGACTTGGTTCAGATCTCAGGCTGCCACGATGTGTGTGAAGGTGAGACAGTAGCTTAACCTCCCTGAGCCTTGGTTGCCTTGTTTTGAAATTGATACGATAAGCCTACTCCTAACCCTAACCCTGGCTCCAGTGTTACTCTGGGCTGAGTAACAACCATATCTGAAGGATGAGATAAGCGAGTGGGACACCACCCATGTGCCGTGCCACAGCCTGGTCTGCGGGACATGCTTGCTCATGCCTGGTACCTTGGCCTGTCCCTGCCCAGACCACCGAGTTACAGCAGAAGTGATTTCTGATAAGTAATCGATGGTCTGACTTTAATGAGGTCAACACCAGGCCTGGAGGGAGAGGAGTGTGCTTTAACATGGCTGTTTGGGGGCACCTCAACCCCAGGGAAACTGCTAAGTGGGCTTGTAGGTGACTGAGCCCAGGAAGTCCTGAGCTGCTTCCTCTGGGCCTTAGATTCCTTTCCTTAGTCTCAGGAATGAGGCCTCAAGAAGACATGGAGACCTGAGGCCTGCAAACACCAGAGATGGCCTTAAACATGTGGGGCAGAGATCTCAAGGCAGCTTCGGCAGAGGCTCTGCCCTGAGGGCCCGAGTGTGCAGTGTGCAGACAGCCCCAGCTGGCGGGAGGGGAGGGGAGCGGGGCCTGGGAGAGGCGCGCCCTGGCAGGCCAGCAGACACCAAAAGAAGGAATCCTACCTGGTGAGCACGAGCAGGACAGACCACCCCTCCTGTCTTCTACTCGTGTGATGTTTATAAGCTACCCCCTTGGAGAAAAAGGCAAATCCATGGGAATGAGAGACGGAGGGGCGGAGGGGACAGAGGACTAGAGTTTATGCACAAAATGATTTCCGTAAATGCTGTAGCGTAGATAAAAGAGGCCCTTAGGTAGCTGTGTGTATTTATGTGGTATCTGTCTGTCCCCAATATCAATTTTTTGAAAGAATGAATGAATGAACAAATGAAAGGAGTTCCTATAGCCTACATTTGGGCTGCGTCCAAGCCACTAACCACTTGAAAGCGATCAGAGACGGAGCAAATATGGAGATAGGCGATGCGGGAGCCACCCTTCCGCCTCCTGCAACCCTGCCCGACTCCAGGCTCTCCCCTTCCTCCAAGTCGGTCTTTTCTGTCCACCACTCTCTAATAGTCATATGCCTACAACACCACTTCAGCTATTTCTCCCTGCTTGAGAGCCTTCCGTGGCTCCCTATTTCTCTCGGCATCAAAATCCTCTCGTGGCTTTGAAGCCTTTGCATCCTCCCAGAGTGAGTCCTTCCTCCCTGTTCATTCTAGCCAGCCCCCCCGCCCGGCCACCCCCACTCCCACCCCGCTCTCCTTGCTTCCTAACCAAACCCAGACAGTCTCCAAGACTCGAGGCTTGTCTAATGGCTCTGGCTGTTATGAACCTGCCTCGCCTCTGACACCTCCAGCATCGATGGTCCGGCCTGCCACATAGCACGGTCAGCTTGTCCGTCCTCACTCCCCGGGTTAATCCTGCCTCACCGACTATCCCGAGAGGAGAGGGAAGCACATCTTATACGTTATCTGTATCCCTCCCCCCAGTGCCATGTTTGCAACTGACTGATAAATCATGTCTGAGATTATGAAATAATTTATTAAAGTCGATTTAACAAGCAGCTCTGGGGCTCTAGGCACTGGGGTTTGGCAAATGGGGAAGACATAGACCTTGTCCTGAGGAGGGAGACAGGGACACAAACAGCAACGGTAATGCAGCGGTCAGTGCACAGGTGGAGCGGGCACCGAGGAGACGCCAGCTCACTCCTCAGAGCTTGCAGAGCCCAGTCTCCCCAGGGAGGTGACAGCTGAGGGGACCACCCTTTCACCACCCTGTGGACCCCCTCTCTCCCACTCTCCCTGAACTGTGATGTTTGGATCCTGAGCAGACATTCTGGGCCATTAGGTGGCATGTGAAGGCCGGAAGAACAGTGAGGTAGTTAGTGATCATTGTGAACTGAATGAAATACAATCTTAAGCCCCCCTCAGCTGACTGAATGGACACCCTCTTGGCCAAAGGGACCCCAGAAATGCCCTAAAGCTGAGTTGCTGGCCAAGAGAAGGGAGGTCAGACATGCCTTGTCATGTCCCCTTCCCTTCCTGGATATAGCCCTTGTAACTCAGTAACAGGCCTAGGGCTATTCAGGGAAGGCTTAACCCACACCTGCAGGTCTTCAATTTACCCAATAGATCTTATGAGTCTGCGTGTATGTCTGACAACTTGTCTCTGATTAGCAGACTTCTCTGTCTTAACATAAAACATTCCAAGCCTTTAGACAAAGCTTCATTTCTTTAACCAATTACAAATCAAAGAATCTTTAAACCCACCTATAACCTGTAATCCCTCTCCTTGAGATGTCCTGTCTTTTCAGGCCAAACCAATGTACGCCTTCCATGTATTGATTTATGACTGTGTATGATTCTTGTCTCCCTGAAATGTAAAAAACCAAACTGTAACCCAGCCGTGGCGAGACCACTTGCTTAAGGCTTCTTGTGCGTGGCTCTGGGCCTCATACATGGCTCAGAATAAACCTCTTTATTTTACAGAGTTTGTGTTCTCTTCCATTGACGTTATGAAGCCACAACACTAATTTCAGACTGCCTACTCCCAACTTCTTTACATTAGAGGTATGAATTTCTGTCTTGTTTAAGTCACTTATAGCATCTTTCCCCTGACAACTGAGCCTAATTCTAGCTAATTCATAGGTGGAAGAGAAACAAATTCAGAAGTCCCTAAGAAAATCCAGAAATCTGGAAAGAGAAGCTGGCTTTGCAGGGAGTTGAAGTGAATTGAGAAGAATCACTGACTTTCCGGCGGATCTAGTGATGCTCTAGAGAGACCAGTGGTTCTCAAATTTGTGCATCAGAATCCCCTAGAGTTTGTTCAAACACAGACTGCTGGGCCGCATCCCCAGGGTTTCTGACTCACTTACTTTGGGGTGGGGCCTGAAAATGTGCATCTCTATTGAGTTATCAGGACGCTGATGCCACTGGTTCGGCCCACATTTAGAGAAACATTGCTCTAGACTTTTCAAAGACACTTACCCAAACTCTGTTTTCTTGTGTGAGTCTCAGTTCTGTGGCTCAAACAAGGAGATGTGTTGATTTTCAGCTGCTTTCAAAGACCAGGGAATGTGGGGAGGCAGGAAGGTCTGAACAACAGCTTGGGCAAGCTGAGCATCCAGGGAAGAGAAGATTTGTGATGCAAATGATTTACTGGTGTTCAGCTGGGAGCAGAAGGGATTTCAATATGGTGAGCCAAATCGAATTCATTACCTGACAATTAGTTCTAAATTAATGCAAGACTGTGCCGCCTGAATGTGCTCTAAGGAAGAGGGTCCCTGACAGCTTGCGATGGGCAGGATCTGAGACATCAATCTTGGCCGGGTGCAGAGAGGGCTTTTTCCCAGCTTGAGAGTGTGCTCTGAGCTCAGAGGACAGCCAAGGCCCCACTCAGACAGCCTTCCCCATTCCACTCCCTCCAGATTTGGCCCTCATCAACCCAGTCACAACCCACCCAGAGCAGGCTGGGTCTCCCTCTGCCCTGGCACCTCCAGGTTTGCTCCTCAGGAGACTGCCTCGCGCTCACACAGGGGCCGGCTGCTAATTCGCCAGCAATGAGATGCCGCAGGGTGAAACTCATTATGTTTTATGGGAGCAAATTGTTAGCATCACATGAGTATATTTGACCTCCTCAAGTAGAAATTGCAAATTCCTGGAGGATAGGAATGATTTTCCCTAGTTCTTTAGTTAATTATCTTCCCATTTTTCCCTCCCCTCCCTTTCCTCCGCCCTCCACCCCCAGGATACAGGTCGAGATGGCCTCTGACCACATAAGGCTAGACTAAGAGATAGGCAAGTAAGAGTGAAAAAACAGAACGGTGGGCCCTGGGATCCTAAAAGCATATACATGGAGTGGGCACAGGGCACTTTGTAGACCAATGTTTGTCAATTTAAGAAGCCCCTAAGTACTCCAGCCGGCCATGTGGATCCTCTCCCGTCTCACCAGTACAAGTCTTAGCCCCACCATCTGCCTAGAGCTCCCACCCTCTGCTGAGGATGCAAAGAGGTCACAGTCCCAGGGCATTCTTCTCCTGAGCCCTGTAGCCTCCAGATGCATAGGATCATTGACTGAAAAGTCTGGGTAAGCAGGGCAAATGAGCAACAGGGGACAGGAGTGTCCAGGAGCTAGATCTGCCCCTTCCCCCTTTACCATCCTGCAGCCCAAATGCCAGACCAGAGCTCCTTCCAGTGGGGTTCCCCAGTGCTGCCTCATAACAAATTCAGTGACCTCATGCTTGCATCCCTGATACACTTCTGTTGGCAGTTTTCATTGGTTTTGACAAAAGTCCCCAAATTGTTTCTCTTCATGTCTGTGCTGAACTGTCATTTAGAGAAAGAAGGGCCAAGTCCGTTTCTACCCATTGGTCATTTTCTCTCCAAAAAAAAAATCAACCGCAATAGTTTGTGGAATGAATCTGCAGCTTAAAAACTTGAGATACCAAATGACATTCACATAGTTCTTTACAAAATGCTTTAACTCTCATATCTTATTTGATTACACTAATGTCTTAGTCCATTTGAGTTGCTATAAAGGCATACCTGAGGCTCATAATTTATAAAGAAAAGAGGTTTATTTGGCTCATGGTTCTGCAGGCTGTACAGAAGATTGGCACCAGTATCTGCTTCTGGTGAGGGTCTCAGGAAGCCTCCACTCATGACAGAGGGCAAAGGGGAGCTGGTGTGTGCAGAGATCACATGGTGTGAGAGGAAGCAAGGAGCAGGCAGGTGCCAGGCTCTTTCTGACAACTAACTTTCTTGGGAACTAATAGAGTGAGAACTCACCCCTTGGCTGAAGGGATTAATCTATTCACGAAGGATCCTGCCCATGACCCAAACACCTCCCATTAGGCCCCACCTCCAACATTGGGATCAAATTTCAGCATGAGGCCTCGGGGCACAAACATCCAAATTGTGGCACCATCCACCTCAAAATCTAGATCTATATGGATAGCATGTGTGTGTTCCTCACGGGTCCTGGCCCCTCCCTGGGCTCTCACCACCTCTGCCAGACATCACCGGTATACTAATCCTTTTGCTTTCCTTTGCTTTATTTTCCAGTTGCATCCCCTACATACATAGGCCTATATTATATATTTCTCAGTTTTAATTTTGAGGTTTGGTGTGTAGCTTTCTAGGACGTGTTTTTCCCACTCACTATGATCTAAGATTCACTCAAGTTGCTACATACGGTTTACTCCTTTGCATTTTTCCTGCTGTAAAATATTCCATTTGGTGAAGAATCATAATTTATTTATCTGTTCTTCTCTCCATGGACTCTCGGGTTGTTTCCACACAGTGCTGCTGTGAACAGTCTTGTTGAAATCCTAGCACTTGTCCTTTCTCAGAGCTGTCGTTGAGGCTACATTATGCATCTGGGCATGTATTTCTGGAAAGGTGGTAACAATAATTATCATCATCATGTGGTGGTGATAGCTGATGTTTGTCTCATGTGTTACCTGTGACAAAGCACTTTCATCAGCATTATCTAACTGGACAACTCCAGGCATAGGCGGGCCTGTCTCAGGGTAGGAAGTGGCCAGCCAGGCCTGGTACCACCTAGGGTTTCTTCTACTCTCCAGCAAAAGGTGAGAGCCCCCGGGACTGTGGAGGCCAGGGGCTGCCTGGAAGGTGGAAGTCCTAGAAGCATAACTCAGCCCAACTGTGTTAGTCCATGTGTGTTGCTATAAAGGAATACCTGAGGCTGGGTACTTTATACAGAAAAGAGGTTTATTTGGTTCAGTATTATGCAAGCTGCACAGAAGCTTGGCACCAGCCTCTCCTTCTGGTGAGGGCCTCAGGCTGCGTCCATTCTTGGTGGGAGACAGAAAAGAGCTGGTGTGTGTGGAGATCCCTTGGTGAGAGAGAAGGCAAGAGGGTGGGGAGGTGTCAGGCTCTTTTTAACAACCTGTCCTCCAGAAATTAATAGAGTGAGAACTCACTTTTTACCTCGAGGATGGCACCGCCATTCATGAGGGATCCACTGCCGTGACCCAAACACCTCCCAATAGGGCCCACTCCCAACACTGGGGATCACATTTCCACACGAGATTTGGAAGAGTTAAACATACCTCGCTATAGCACCTACTTGCTCTTGGGATTCTCCCTATTTTACAGAAGAGCAACAGTAAGTCATAATCCAAGGCCTGAACTCTGGCCTTCGACTCTTAGCACAGTGCTGTTCCCATCCTATCACCTGCAGCGGATAAAAGTCCACATGACGTAGGCTCAGAACATATGTATGTGTGTGTGTGCATGCATGTGCATATTTGCGTATCAGCCTCGACCTTCCACCCACCGCCACCACCATTGCCATCCCACCTGTCATCCCTGGATCAAAGCACTGCCAAGGAAAATAAAAATGTCACACTCAAGTGTTCATCTGTATCAGCCAGGGTTCTCCAGGGAATTAGAACCAACGGGTTCTGTGTGTGTGTGTGTGTGTGTGTGTGTGTGTATGTGACATTTACTTACTTATTTTAAGGAATTGGCCCAGGTGATCGTAGGGTTGGTAGGTATGAAATCTGAAGGGCAGGCTGGAAAATCAGGCAGGAACTTATGCTACAGTCTTGAAACAGAATTTCTTCTTTTCTAGGAAAACCTCAGTTTTTGCTCTTAAAGCCTTCAATTGATTGGATCTGTCCCCACCACATTATTGAGGGTCATTGCCGTTACTCGAAGTCAACTGATTATAGGTGTTAACCGCCTCTACAAAACACCTCACGGCAGCACCCTGGTTAGTGTTTGACAGCATAGCCTCAGTAAGCTGACACACAAAACTGACCATCCCATCGTGTCAAATGCCATTCCTGCCAGCTAGAAGGCGTGAGGCAGAAGAGCTCCGTGGAGACGAAAGCATCCCTTCCAACTGGAAACCTGGAGATGATATAACAGAAAAGGGAGCATCCCCCTTTATTCGACTCAGGGCAGGGGAGACTACTTTGTTCACATCCTACCCAAGGAATGTGACAGGTATCTTCCTGCCGTGAAGGGAAATGTGGATAAAACTCCTTCCCAGAGCACAGGCCCCTGCCCCTCCTGCGGGCAGCTGCTCTGGGGTGGGTTCCAGCCAGCTCTGCTCAAAGGCTCTTGCGCTAGGAAGATGGTGGGGTCACATCACAGCGTCAGCACACACATGCCTTCAGGAGCCAGGGAGGGTACTTGTCAAGGGCTCAAAGGTGGGGACGGAAGCAAACTGCACAGGGACCTACCGATCATCACTGACGTCACAACAGCAGTGGTACATCTGAGCCCCTGAGATAGCGGGGGCCACCAGTCTGCCACTGTGCTCAGAGTTAATGGGGCCCGCAGCCTGGGAGCCATAAGTGCTGGCCACAGAGATTCCCCAGATAGAAGATGCAAAAATACCTGACATGGAGTAGGCTCAGAGACCCCAGCACCTACTCCCCATCTGCAGCCCCCTCAAATCCTGAGCACCAACGAGCTCAGTCTTCACACTTACACTCACACTCTGGGAAACAGTCACCGCAGGATTGATTTTTCCTGATTAACTTATTTCCCACATTTGATAAATAACACCTGCTCTGTCCCATTGCTTTCCTCTGATTCTGTTTATTAAACAACGTTCAAGATTTTTCTTCTCACATGATGGGTACTAAAGGGACAAAATTCAAACTAATCATGCCGAGGGGAGGTCTCCAGCCATCCGTGGCTTTGTGCCCGGCAGTGAGTGACATTTTATTTGTCGATGGCTGAGCGAGGCCAGGAACTGAGGCAGCCCAGCTTTATTGGAAAGAGTTTTGGTTCTGGAGTCAGCCCCGGAGGTCGTCCTGGTGCTACCTCCGCCTCTGTGTGACCTTGAGCAAGTACTTAACCTTCATAAGCATCAGCAGGGTTTGCCACCTGTAAAATGAGAATTGTTGAGACGTCAATACTATGGAGACGCACCTTTTAAAGTGTAAAGCACCACATGAACATAGGAGGTGGCCCACGGCCCATCCTGCCAATAAACCCCACCCTGAGCCCTGGCACCCACACTGCCTCTGGCAGCCCTGCCCTGGGGCCTGCTCTGGCTACTGCCACTAACACACCACCACAAATGCGTCGGTGTTAAAAACAACCTTGTTTTATGTTCAAGGATTCTGTTGGTCAGGAATTCAAAAAGGGTACAGCAAGAATTGCTTATCTCCTCCTTACGATGTCTGATGCCTCAGATGGAAAGAGTCAACCGCTGGTGCGATCAATGACTACCTGCTAGAACCACCTGAAGACATGTCACTGCCACACCTGGTTCTTGGCTGGGGCCTCACCTGGGGCTATTGGCCACAACACCTACACATGGCCTCTCCATGTGACTGTTTGAGCTTCCTCACAGCGTGGTGGCTGGATTCCAAGAGCAAGTGTCCCAAGAGAGCCAGAAAGAAGATGTATTTATGACCTTCTATGACCTAACCTCCGAAGTCCCATAGCATTACTTCAGCTATAATCACACATCCACTCAGATTCATGGGGAAAGAATACAGGCCCCGCCTCCAGATGGAAAGTCCTGTTGTAAGAATAGCACGTGGGATGGAAGGTATCGTTGCAGCCATTTTCGGAAAATTCAATCTGCCGTTGGGTCTGAGTTACTAAATGAATGAACAACAAGCTGAGAAGTCAGAATTTTGAACCACGAATGGAGCTTGGCAGATGTCGTACCCCTCTACTCCTGGTCATTCCTGGCTCCAGGTATCTGTTGAGTTCAGCATAAATTCTTCCAATATCAGGAAATCTGACCAGGTCAAAGTTCAAACCAAGGAGTCCCCGGCAGAGAGAGAGGACAGACTGTACAACTGCGCTTTTCTCCCGTCCTTACCTCCACGCCTCCCCCAAGACCTTGGCTTGTCCTGGCATCTGCATCTCCCCACTTTCCAGAATGAGTCCAGCTTCCCACCCTATGGGTGGTGCTCCCAGGGTCGGCAGCGCTGGGTCTTGGTAGTAGACCCTTGCTACTTCACGTGTGTGCCACGGAAGGTAGCATCAGCATCACCTGGGAACTTACTAGAAATACTGAATTAGATCCTACAGTGATTCTTATGCTTATTAAAGTTGGAAGAGCACCAGAGTAAGGGAAAGAGATCTTGATTTAAAAACAGATGTCCGTGGGTTCCAATTCTAATTCTAGCTTTGCCAATTTATTAGCTGGGCAAACACCGGCAGGCTGTTTAACCTCTCTGAGCCTCCGTTTCCCTAATATATAAATTAGGTATGTTGACAGCTATCTCTGTGTATGTGTGTGTGTTCCTCCCAGGGCAGGCAACCCATAAATTTTGACTCTGAAGGCCAAGCATAGCCGTCAGCCCCACCTGCTTGGGGGAGACCCTCCCACAGATTTCCCTCTGCTGTAGGGAAATCCCTTGGCACTGATGGTCCACGAGGACAGTGGGCAGCCTTGGTCAGCGCTGCAGGGAGACACAAAGCAGACCCCCACTCTGGAGCCACAGAAGTGGAAGGCTCAGGGGGTCCCCTCCTAGGAGAGAGCTGTCTCAGTGAGGGGCAAGGGTGATTCAGGAGCCGGCTCCCCTTTGGAGATGTTATTTATTTTTTCTAATAGAGACTGTTTATCGTCCACCTACAGGAGTTTTCACTGGGGCTTTTGTCGCCCTTTAGACCTGGAAATTAGGTCAATCCCCTCCAGAATTTACGTGAGCTGGGAAACCTGACTCACTGTGGCAGTGAAGGGTCCTGCCAGGGACAGGGGGCTTAGCGAGGATTCACAGCACAATGGCCCCTGTGCCCAGGGTGGTCACGGAGGTCACTTCGGCTCTCCCAGGCATGAGAACAGCTGCCGATGCACAGGCCTGCCAGGCCCCAGGTGTGTGTGTTGGGGGATGGGGAGGCCTTTAAATAAAAATCATACATGGGTATGATCCTGGAAAGCAGAAGCGCTGGTAGAAAATGTTAGCAGGATATTTGAATAGCCAGTACCTCTAAGCCTTTATTTAAAATGTACACAAGAATGATCTCATCCTTCCCTGATGCTACAAGCTGTGAAGTTAAAAAAAAAAAAAATCATACGATTATGAGGAGAAGAAAGCTTGGGTCCTACTCCATCAATACTGATGGCTGGAAGTCCTTCCTTATATCTAACTTAAGTCTTACTGCTCTAAGGATCCTGCAACCAGCTGCTCCCAGCACCTTGAACATGTTAAGTCCTCAGAAGATACATAGTGGGTTGTTGTTCAGGAAGACTGTCCCCGAGGAGGGCAGGAGAAAATCTCTCCATATCTTTCGTGCTTTCCCGGGAGGTCTGGTTTCTTGAAGGTTAGACAGTCCAGGTGTGTTAAGGGTCTTGCTAAGCCCAGCCGGCCTCCTCCCCACGCGATAGTCCAGACAGATCATCGATGCTCAGGTTGCCCTTCACAAAGCTCTGGGGACATCTCATTGTTCTTCCCAAAGGAAACTGGCACTGAGGTTACCTAGTCAAAGTAGAACTAGACACTAGGGAAATACCGCATCACAGAGATCCAGGACTTTCCAGCAGGAAAAACGTTCTGGCAAATGATTCTGCTGCCAATCTTCAGGATGACCAAGCCTGGTATGTCTTCTATAACATGGTCTTTATGCCACCATGCAACAGGTCTGCTTGTCTGGCTGCCCTGCATAGATCAGGGAGTGTTCAGAGGGTCAAACCTACGTCATTCTGTAGATATTATTCTCCACAGTCATTTACGAAGATATTTCAGAACATTTCAACAGAACGTGCAGGTACTATTAAGGCTCACAGCAGAGTCGCTGCGCCTCCTCAGAGCTCAGCATCTGCAGGCGGAAGTGAGCGTCCTGCGATCGGTCACCCCAGGGTCCTTGGAGCAAGGACATGGAGGTCCTCGCTCAGCCTCCTCTGACTCACCGTGAGGCTGAGGGCCAAGTCCCTTCCCTTCTGCAGTGTGAGATGAATTGGTCGCCATGACGCTCGCCTGCTGGAGACGTGCCAGAGGAAGCTGAAAAAGTGAAGTTTCCTCTTTGAAGCTGGGCAGCCTGGGATCCAGGAGAAATGGCTGACAGCAGACTGACCTTCCCGCAGCAGGTGCCCTGGAGAGAGGGCAGGCCTCCTCCCTTCCACCTGGCTAACCCACAGCTACCTAGGTGGGGTGATGGAGACGAGTTCCAATGAAGGGGTCCCCAAGAGCCATGCAGGGGGCAGATCTCCCAGCCAGACTTGGAGAGGCCCAGCCCCACAGCTTCGGGTGGTGGCTACAGTGGCCAAGAAGGCAAAGCGTTCTCCGGAAGTTTGCTCTCAGCCCTCACAGATCTGAGTCTGGCGTTGCGGTTGAAGGCAAAGACCGAGGGGTGTCTATCACTGCGGTGAGGGCTCTCAGGTCCCATCTGTCTATGGGAAAAATTTGGAGGACTTTCTACGTTTTTATCCCAGACTGTGGGCTGATTGTGGGCTACAATGAGAATGGGCCAAATTAACCAGCCAGACGGGTCAGCATCTGACCTGTGGCTGACCAGGACCCCAAGCCTCCCCCAAAACATCCCCGCCTTCCTGCCAATTCTCCCTCGCTTTCTCATCGTGACCTGGCTGTTCAGTGTCTCTGTTCTCCCAGGAAGGGCTACCTAACATGTAAATGTGCCGGCAGCCTGTCAAACCCGTCTATTCACATGAATGTGCCAATAGGAGAGCCTTCTCTTCCTTCTAGAAGTTTGTGTCAGAGGCAAAGGATGGCAAAGGAGAGGACAGAAGGGGAAATGTGACAGGAGCAGCTTGTAGCGTTAGGGACCCGGCATTGAGGGGGCTAGGAGGAGAGGGACTCCCAGCAGACCCACAGAGGTGGTGCTCAGGACAGATGGGGCCTCGCAAGGTGCTACTCTGTTCCTCATAGATGCAGCGTGCCAGATAGCCTGGGTTTCTGCAAGAGGACCAGCCACTGGGAGCCCTGCTGAGAGCTACTGTGAAACCTTGCCTGTCATTTCACACGCGTGTATGCACGAGTCCACACGTGGGGCGATGCCAGTGGAAGAAAGTGCACACTGCCCACTACAAAGCATTCCTATCCAGGACGTGCCCTTGGAAGTTTCCAGAACCTCACCTGGCCTGCCCCACCCTCCCCAGTGGAGCCCCAGCTCTGTGTTCTCCCTTTTCCCAATCCAAACTCCAAGATCTCGTCCAGCTCTAGGCTCTCCAGCTCCGTTTTCATCTTTAGCTCTCCTCGGGGACTTCCTTCCGGGGCCCTGTGACAGCAAGCTCGTGTGTACAACAAATGGAGTCACTCGGCAGCATCTGGCGAGCGCTTTCAATGGGTTGGAAAATCAGGGCGAAGGCATCGTGAGATACGGCGCTCCGCGATTAGGCCTGTCTAACCGGTCCTCCCTCCATCCCCGCTCTTCACCCGCCTTCTTCCCTTCTCCAGGGTTTTTAAAGTTAAAATGTGCCTACGTATTTTATTAATATCATGTAAGAGAAGCCTCTTCAAGTAAACGGTTCTTTGCCTTAGGGGTCAACGTGATCTTCTGTGTATGTGTGTGTGTAGCACGGTATGTTGGCTCGTAAATGTGCATGAGCTTCAGTGTAGGTGCCGAGTAAGTGTTTATTGATGATGTCTACCTATACAATTCGTCGTGTGCTTGTATTTCTGTTGCAGGTCTATTTGCATATGACACACACACACCCTTGCCTCCAGAGTTTTCTGTGCTCTGTTCTCAGTTTCTGAATGTCCTGAGAGGCTATGTCCTATCTGGGAAGATGGACAGAGAGCGGAGTCAGATTGATACCAAGATATGTCCTAATTCACCAGAATCCCTGCCTCCCACACCCCACACAGCAGTGCAGAGAGGCACATTCCTCAAAGGTCAGCTGCCCACCTCTGAGTAGGTGCAAACCATCCCGTGTGCCTTCCCTCGCCCTTCCTCCCCGTCTTCTGCGCTCCTCCTAATGGTCTCTCTTCCCTCCCAGCCTTCCCCTCTCTCATCTTCCCTCCTCCAGAGAGCCAGATGTTAGGCGTGCCTGACGAAGATTCACAGAGCATGGACATCAGAACAGGAAAGGGCCACAGTTGGCACCTCCAGTCTCCCATTTCATGGATGAGCAAACTGAGGCTCAGGGATGCTGAGGGATCTTTCCCTTGCACCCAAGGTAGGTTACGGAAGAGCCAACACCAGAACTTGTACTTTCCCAGCCCTTCCCACACTCCTGCCCTTGGTGGAGGAAACCATCTCGCAAGCTCTTTCTCCCCAACCACCCCCCATCCACATCAGAGCTGCGGTACCAAGTGAGTGTGACCAGCAGACATCGTAGCGATCAGAAGGAGCACCGCATCCCACCTGGGCGAACATTCACACGACTGCCTCTAGGATGTAAAGACTTGGCAGGGTAGAAGCAGGATGAGACACAGGAGGAAGAACCTGCTGCTCTCCAGCCTCTAGTGTGACTTAATGGTTTTGTCCCCTCGTGCACTGTCTCCTCTGTCCCCCTCCCCACCCAACTGTGGCAGTAGGTTGCTCATGAGTGCTGGGGCCAACCAGTAGAGTCCACAGAAAGAAGTGATGGGATGATGTAGGCACAAGGTCCCAGATTTGGGCCCTGGGAGGGGTTTTAGACACGATTCTCATCCAATCTCCTCCCGTTACACAGAAACCAGCACAGAGGCTCAATGACCCGCCCAAGGTCACACAGGCAGGTCTGCTGCCGTGCAATCCCGGAGCCTCATCCCCTATAAACCCTTCCCGTCCACTCTCCCGTTTGGCGTTGGTCCTTCGGATAGGACAGCGCTGTGAGGACAGCGTCTGGGCGGGCCCCAGGCTTGCCCTGCCCTCCGGGAGGACGCTAGTCCAGGTGACTCGCCCACGTGGCCGTACGAGCCTCGCCACCAGCCGCGGTCCCTCTTCGTTCTCCCACGCCCCACCGGCCCCCGGCTTGCGTGGAGACGGCGCAGATGACAGGCTCAGGGAAGCGGGCCCCGGGAGCAGCAGGTGCGCCGGGCTCTCGCCCCACCCGCCGGTTCCCAGCAGCCGGGCCGGCGGGCGGACGGCGCCGCGGCGCGGCTCCTTCTCCGAGGACAGCGCGCCCTCTGCTGTGGGAACGCGGGGTTGCGGGCCCGGCCGGGACGGGGCTTAGGGGCAGGGCCGGCGGGAGTGCAGCCAGCGCCTTTCCCTCTCGGGGTGTCTGTGACCGAGCCCAAGCCCTGGGGACTCGCAAAAGCCAAGACCCTGGTCCTTCCCCTGCTCCCCCCCCGCACATATTTCCAGAAGCTCCTCTCACCTCCACGACCAAGCTGCACTGACGGAGGGAAGGGCCCAGTAAGGAGCCCGTGAGGACCACGGCGTCCGTGGAGATCTTACTCCGCCACCCCGTGAGCCTGGGGAAAGTTTAAAAATGTTCATTTTGACAACTTTGCCCCCGCGTCAAAGCGCAGTGTAACCGCAGGAAGAGCACAGGAAAGGGAAAGAGGACACGTGGGGTCTAGTTCCATTTCCACCACTTATTTCATCTTTGGCTAAGCCACTTGTCCTCTCTGTGCCTCGGTTTCCTCACCTAGAAAATAGACCTTTTACGTCCTGGAAAATTTAGGTAGCAGATACATTGCAGCGTTAGCAAACGGGAGGGATGTTGCCCTGCGCAGGGCTGTTTTCTTCCCCGGTAAATGGGTAGAGGTGATAGGAAGGCGGAGACAGAGCCGAGGCATCTTCCGCACTCCTCTCCCCTGCTGGACTCCCAGGACGCGGTGTTTCGGGGTGACCCCACCTTAGCTCTTGGCAGTTCCTCAGGGCTCCCACCTTAAGGCAAGGCATTCCTACGGTTGTTTAAATAACGCTGTTGGTGGAGGCAGGGGCAGCACATTCTGCGAAAATCAGCCTCCTGGCAGGCGAGCAGGGAGCCAGGGACCCTGGCCCAGGCTGCAGGAGGATGGATGGGGGAGCAGGGTCAAGGTTCCAGGATGGCACAGGGGCCCCAGGCCAGGGGGCTTGGAGAGGGCAGATGGACAGCTTTCTCTGAGTTTCGAATTTTCCGGGAACTGGCCAAGGAGTTGCTGTCCTTAGCGGCCGGGAGCACGCGCTTTGGGGAGGACCAGCGGTAAGGTGGAGTCCCACCCCTGTGCCCGGGACAGCTGCTGAGCCTCCCAGCCTCCTTGGCCTCATTCATACACTGGGGGCCATTAAGCTACCCCACTGCTTCACCCAGTAGGCAGCATAGAAGTGCACAGAAATTATTGCTATTATTATTACCATGATCATCAGTATCTTATCATTCCTGACCCCTTTATTTTCTGCATGATGTTCCCCTCTTTGAATTTCTGTTTCCTCATCAACAAAAAAAAAACGAGGATCGTGTTTGTGCCTCCCTCGCTCCGGGGGTTGTGGGGGGAGGAGAGAAAGATATCCCAGGTGCATCTGCGGAGGAAGGTCCCCGAGGGACCCGAAATGCTATTATTGAAGGCTAAATGTTCCGTGGCTAAAAGCTGCTGTAGCGATCTCTGCATCCACTTGATTTGAATGGGCACATTACTGTAATGTCCCGGTGCTGCAGTCGGCACGGGGAAGGCTGAGCCATTTGTAACCAGACGCATGAGCAGCATAAAGATCAAATGGTGGTCGAGACCTCGTCTGGCTCACCTGAGAAAACAGGGCTTTGGACCTGGCTGGAATTGATCCATGGCCACCTGCCTCAGACACCGCTGCCCAGGGCTCCCCGTGGGAGGGCAGGAGAGATGGGGTGGGGGCAGGGAGAGAAGACCAGGGTGAGGAGGACAGGGACAAAGGCGCGCAGGGTTGGACACCACAAGAGAGGATCCAGTTACAATTCCAACTGCAGGGGCATTATGGATGCTGAAGTCCTGCCCTCCACCCGAGCTCTGGGAACAGCGTCTGCCCTCCCCCATGCTCCCTCTGAGCCCCTCAGATCTGGGTTGGGCTCCTCGTTTTTGGTTTCAAGCTGTTCAAGTGAGCAGTTTCAGGCTGTTCTCTCCTGCTCTCCCGTCCAGAGGGACAGAGGATGCCAAGACAGCAGGTCTCCCAGGCTCAACTCGGGATGGGGATGAGGTGGTGCTCCGGGCAGGACTCGGGAGGCGGCAGGATATGGAACAGGACAGGCAGGGAACAAACAGGGGAAGACCCAGGTCTAGCGCTGCCTTTCAGCTGCAGTCGGCCCTTTCCACCGAGGCGCTGTGTGGTCCGCTAGTCCCCTCTGTCGTCCGCATTGACACCTCCCTCGATGTTCATCCGAACCTGACTCCAACACTGGGAGGAGGGTCGGGAGCAATGTCATTTGGCCAACATCTGACCCCCACAGGATAACCAGAAACTCTTCCTCCTTTTTATTTTCCTCCCAGACCCTGGGAAAATCTCTGGGCCTCGGTTTTATCATCTGTGAAATAAGAGCAGGAGTGAGAAGTGAGTCGGGTCCGTGCTCTCACTTACAGCCTGAGACCTTCGTAGCTGCGCTCCCTCTCCCGACATCACCTGTGGCCCACATCCAGCTCACTCGACTCCCTCGGTCCTGCCTCTCAACCTCCGCTCTACACCCAGGGTCGCTCTGCCCCCAGCCAGGGAGGCCTGTGCCTTCCAGCGCTGACATTCTGGTGGTCCCTAACACACAAGGAATTCCTCAACCGTTCCTCACCGCACTCGCTGCTTCATTTTGCTCTTTTTTTATTATGGCAAAATATACATAACTCAATAGTTATCCTTTTAGCCATCTGTAAGCATACAATTTGGTGGCATTACGTATATGCACAATATTGTGTAGCCATCACCACTGTCTATACCTAAAAGCTTTCCACAATCCCCAACAAAAGCTCTGTACCTTTTAAACAACTCCCCCTTCTCAGGTGACCTCTAATCTACTTTCTGTGTCTATGAATTTGGCTACTCTAGGCACCTCATATAGATGGGATACACAGCCTGTGTCCATCTGCTTCTGGCTTATTTCACTCAGCATAATGTCCTCAAGGTCTATCCATGTGGTAGCAGGTATCGAAATCGCCTTCCTTTCACAGCTAAATAGTATTCCATTGTGTGAATGCGCCACACTTTACTCATCCACTCGCCCATCAAGGACGCTTGAATCATTTCCCCCTTTTTGCTGTTGTGAATAACACTGCTGTGAGCATGGGCGTACAGATAGCCTGCTTTCGATTTTTTCACTACACACCTAGCAGTGGAATTGCAAGGTTATATGGTGATTCTATGTTTCTATTTTTGAGGAGCTGCTGAACCGTTTTCCACAGAGATCGCCCCATTTTGCATTCCCACCGGCAACGAACAGGGGTTCCCATTTCTCCGCATCCTCACCAACGCTCGTTTTTTTTCCATGTTTTGATTGCAGCTATCCCAGCAGGTACGAAGGGGTTTCATTTCACTCCTAACTTCCCTCAACACGCAAGATCCCCTCATTGCCACGTGCCAGCAGGTGGTGTCCCAGGGTGGGAGTGGCCAGCGTCCCCTCAACAGCACCTGGAGTGTCAGACGACCCAAGGGTGGTTTTTGATGAATAGGGTGAAAGAGAAATAAAAGATGATTTTTTAAAAAAAGTTGGAGGACACTGAGACTAAAAGGACAGGACTCAAAGAGTGACACGGGAGGGAAAGATTGAAGGAAGGAACTAAATCACAGGATCTCATTTCCAGAGAGGCAGATTCTGCAAGCTCCTTGCCGCACCTGACTCTGACACCTTGCGCGTCTGAGCTGGGAAATTGCAGGGATGGTGCTGCCGGGCTCTGCACCGCCTTAGCCACAAATCAGCTTCCCCCGGGGCTCTGCTGGGGTCCGAGGAAGCCTGGGTGCCCCCAAGAATTCCAGTTGAGGCCCCAGCAAGCTGCCCAGCTGTTGTCAGCGCAGCTGTAGTCTTGGGTGTTGCCAAGGGAGCTTGTCGTCATCAGGCCCTTGGAGGGGTGCAGGCTGCTCCAGGAGAGGGGGGATTAGGGGTCTTGGCCACAGTGGAACCTGTGTGGTCCAGGTAACCAGTCAGTGGCTATGTCCTTGCTGCTTCTTGTACAGACAGCCACGGGAAAGGCAGAAGAGGTGTTCAGAACCCACTAACCAAAGGGTAGGACAAGGGAGATGAGTGGCAAGAGCCAGAGAGGCCAGAGAGCAGAGTGTGGGTGGGTATACACTGGGGCGCAGGGGGGCACAGAGCACACGGATCCACTGTCAATCCATGGTGAGATCTGAATGTCCACACTCTCCGCTCCCTGACTCCTGCTTGCTACCTCTCTCCTCTCTCCCAGTTTCTATCAAAGCGAAATTTATGAAGGGCTCGAGGCATTGGATATTCCTTATATTTCAATCTAACTTTTTGCAATCTCAAGTGAACAGCTTGGCTGCGTCCGCCTGCCAGGGAATTTAAATTGCAGATGGGATAGCGAGCCCGCGCCCACCGGAGCAGCCCCTCTGGTGGGCACCATCGCTGCTCAGCAGCTAGACCCGAGAACTCCGTGAAGCAGCAGGAGTTCCACTCCAGAAAGTGCCCTTGACCCAGGGCATTTCCCAGAAAGGAGCGGCAGCCAGGTGAGAGGTCCCCTCATGTCACACCAGGGTCAAGGAACACATCCAGGGGACACAGTCAGCACCGCCTTGCACGACCCTCATTACCTGTATCCTTCTTTGACAAACAGAACACCCGCCAGCCCCCGTGCAGTTTCTGACACGCCGCTGTGTTGGAGATAGCTTTCAACCAATGTGTGCTAACCTCTCTGCGCGCCCCCTCACACCTCGCACGCCAGCAGGGAATGGAGACAGACGGGAATGAGCAATACCGACACAGTAACACGCACGCAACACGCACACACACGCATGATCACAGGCACAGGTAGGGAGGGGCTTATGCTACTCAAAAACAAACTGCCAGCAAATACACACAGCAGGTGAAAAAAAGGAACAAACCCACTAAATATGCTCCTGTTTACACCTCAGTTCTCGGGATAGTATCTGTTTAATTCTGGCCTTCTGCCTTGCCCAGAGTCGACGTTAACTCGGTAAGGCGTTAGCTGTACTTAGCATGCTCGTCTGCAAGGCGGGAATGCCTCAACTGTGCTTAAGGCCATGATCAAGGCTTCCGCTTTTACAAACCCTTGACATGGGTTTGAACTGCACGGGTCCACCTATACATGAATTTTCTTCCAACTCGGCCACCCTGAGATGGCAAGACCAACCCCTCCCCTGCCTCCTCCTCCTCCTCAGCCTACCCGACGTGACGACTGCAAGGTTGAAGACCTTTATGATGATCCACTTCTACACAATGAGTAGTAAATATATTTTCTCCTCCTTATGATTTTCTTAATAACATTTTCTTTTCTCTAGCTTACTTTATTGTGAGAATACAGTATAAAATAGGCATACAAAATACGTGTCCATCAGCAGTGTGTGTTACGGATAAGGCTCTGGTCAAGGGTAGGCTGTTAGGAGTTACGTTTTGGAGAGTTGACAGTTATACTTAACTTGGATTTTTGACTTTGCAGGGGTTCGGTGCCCCTCACCCCCATGTTGTTCAAGGGTCAACTATACTTAAATAATTGGCTTTGAAAATAAAAATGGAATTAGTAGCCCAATGTGAATGTTTAACAAAGTCTACAGATGCTGGTGTTCCATCAGCTTGGAGCCATGACATACCCTACACACACGCTCATGGAAAGGCACCCCCACGTCAGACACACCCCGTCTAGCCTGTGTCTAGGAGATGTGTCTAATGTGTGTTCTGGGTTTCTGTTTTGGGTTGAATCACATCCTACACAAAAAAAGATATGTTGAAATCCTAACCCCCAGGACCTCAGAATGATTTGAAAATAGGGCCGTGGCAGATGTAATTAGTTAATACGAGGCTGTACCGGAGTAGGGTATCTGACATGATCGTGTCCTTATGGGAACAGAATGGCCACGGGGGGACACGGAGACACAGGAGAATGCTGTGTGGCGAGGACGGCAGGGATTGGAGTCATGCAGCTGCAAGGCAAGGAATGCCAAGGATTGCCAGCAACCGGCACATGCTGGGAGAGGCCAGGAAGGGACCCCTGCTTCAGTTTCACAGGGACCATGGCCCTGCCAAGGCCTTGATCTCAGACTTCTGCCCTTAAGAACTGCGAGACAACAGCTTCCGTTGCATTAGACCACTTGGTTTGCCACCCCGGGGAAATGAACACAGTCCCCTTTTTATTATTCTGTCGAAGGGGCCGGGGAAGGTCCTATTTGCAGACGGCAGCGACATGTGCGATAGAGATGAGTCTGCAGAGGAGAGAGCTGGTCCTGCAGGTCGAGTTCCAGACGCAGATGCTCAGGTGGAGTTTGAAGGATTGAAAATCTTTGTGACTTGGGACAGAGAAATTGATATTGACTTTTTGGCTAAACTGTTATTTTTCATTAAAAGTTTGCTCGATAGACAGTTCGTGGCCTTGCGTGTGATGTGGGGAAGCAGGTGTTTTCGGCGTGCTCAGGCTGATGTAGGGCCCAGAGCCCTGGCCTGCTTGGAGCTCAGATGCTGCCCAGTCCTGCCTGTAGCTTGTTCTGCCTCTGCAGGGGAAGGAGGGCCTTCCAGGGCCCGCACCACTCCGAATCCCTCTCTGTATCCTCTAGAGTGCTGGGTGCTTAATAGGTGCTCGATAAACGGGCGGTAAAGTGATGGCAGGTGGCATAAAAATATACAAATCGTGATTTTTCCAAACACTCCCACTGAGTCATCTGTGCAATTAGCACTCAACCCCGTACATGTCTGGGTGATTATTACTGCTGTATTATCAATACCCCATTCGACCTGGAAATAATATTTTTCCTTGTAACTAATTCAGAGTACTGTGTGTTTATTTTGGGGACCTGGCTTTACCTTCCTGGAAATTCCATGAGGTCTTATGACAGGTGTGATCACCCCACAGCTGAGAGACTGAGACAAACGTGGGGTCTGACCACCAGCCCAGGGAGGAGAATGGCAAGGGGAGTGGGCCGGCAGTCAGGAGAAGATGGTCTGGACTTGCTTGATGATGCACAAGTTACTTCACCCACCCTGGATGTCAGTACCACCAGCCGGCCGAGCGACAGCATCGACACCCTGAACAGTCTGCAGATGACTCTTTGAACTCCTGTCTCCCCACTGTGGTAGATGCAGAAAAGGGCCACCCAGATCCCCCCTTTTGTCAGCAGAGAACCCCCATTTCCCGGATGACAGCTCCTTCAAGGTCAGCTTCAACTGAGCCACATCGGGGGACTGAGAATGGCACGGGTTTCAGAGGCCGGTCATCTTGTCCTGACGAGCACTTCTCACTGCAAAGCTTCCAAGGCTTCGGGGGCCTCACAGACTCGGTTCAGCTTGTGCCTCTCCCCAGTCCTACTGCCTCCCCTCCTTGCAGAGGTGTTCAGCCCTAAAAACATCTTGCAGCCCGAACTCCAACCTAGGATTTGCATCGAGAAGGCAAAATCTGCAGCGTCAACTCTCTGTCCTCTGCAGACCTTTTTGTGTGATTAAATACATGCAACATAAAATTTACTATTTTAACCACTTTTAAGTGTTCAGTGGCATTAAGTACATTCACATGCTTGTGCAGCCATCACCACCCTCCAACTCCAGAACTTTTTGTCTTCCCAAACTGCAACTCCACATCCATTAAACGGCAAGTCCCACCCCTCCCCTGCCCCAGCCCCCGTAACTTCTGTTCTACTTTCTGGATTTTGCCCATTCTAGGTACCTCATATAAGTGAAATCATACAGTGTTTGTCCTTTGTGACTAAGGTTGATCCATGGTGTAGCATGTGTCAGAATTTCCTTCTTTTTAAAAGTCTGAATAAGAATTCGGTGTACGTATACACCACGTTTTCTTTATCCGTTCATCCATTGATGTGTCGGTGGACCATTGGGTTGCGTGTGCCTTCTGGCTATTGTGAATAACACTGTGCACACTTATTTTTATTCGCACCACTTATCACCCAGCCCCCTTCAGGATGACCGCAAGCTAGGAGGAAAGGTAGGAATATTCAGTTTCCCAATCATGTGGTCAAGAGGAGCAATTACTCTACCACACCCCCACACATTGTCTCAATGACGGTTAGCTGGGCAGTGTCATGAGACCAGAGGCACAAATGTAGGCAAACAGACAAGGCAATATTTGCCTTCCAAGGGCCAAAAAGTGTGCAAGATGCACAAGTGAATGATGGAAAAGCCCTGGGCCAGCCCAGGAAGGAGTCAGGCTCCTCCCTCCTTTCCAGGCTGTCCTCTTCCACAACACTGCCTGTGACTCTCCCTGCATAGAGGAGCACGGGGCGAGCAAACCCATCTGGGGTTTGCCTTGCCCAGCACCCCCTATACACAGCCAGGGAGAGCTCCAGGACAACTAATATATTAGAAATAGTAAAATCCCTGACCACACAAAAAAAATGATTTAATGCATTAATTGAACAATAGCTTTCTGGATGCCTCATGTGTGCCAGGCTAGGTGCTAGGCATATGCCACTTAGCCATGGAGGCCACCTTTCCAAGAGCTGGGGAACCCCCAATCTGGGTCTCTGTGAACAAAAGTTCTCTGAAAAAGAATTTAGAGTAAGGGACTTTATTCCAGTGAACAGTCTACAAACCAGGGAGATGTACCCTTCAGTTTAAAACATTCCAGAGAACAAAGAGAGGGTTCAGGGTTTATAGCAAAAGTTTCCACGGGGTTCCCGATCAGGTCCGCTTATGCAAAGAAGAGTTGAAACTTGCTTAGTTCCAATTGGTTGACATATCCGAACTGTGATTGGTCAATACAGCTGAGCCCTGACTGGTTGGTTCACATGAGCTCTGAAAGTCCCAAGGTTGAACAGAGGTGTGTGAGTTTTGGGGACTTCACAGTGTGTGGCCTCTAGTCGGCAAATGGCCACTTGGCTGTATTTTAAATGTAGGCCCGGTTAGTCACCCGGGATCCATCTTGAAGGATTGGCTTTTTCAGGTTGACATTTGCTCAGACCTCCAGATACAATGGGGCAGAATAACCCAAGCAAGTACAGGACAAGTGCCCAAGTGTGCTGTCCTTTCTGAAATGTAGACTCTGTTGCTCCCACAGACCTGTGTTCCTTGTCTTTCGGGGCAGGTCCCCAGTCCTCTGCCCCATCCGTTCTGCATCCATTCATTCCGTGGTTATCTTTTCATCTGCCCGAGAGTGGTGAAGAATGCTTGTGTGTGGGAATGTGTGTGCACGCACATTGTGAGGAATATTGCTCAGGGAGGAGGATATGCCCTCACCTCAGAACTGTAAAATAGAGCCTCCGACCCAACTCCGGTAGGAGCAAAAGCACACATCATCCCCCGCTGGGCTGGGTTAGCAGTCGGCAGTGCTGAAGTGCTGTCTCTGGCTGCTCTCTCTGCAGGAGACCTTGGGCTGATCGCATTGCTCAGTGCTGTGGGCCGGCCCGACCCTCAGACAGCCCCTCCACTACGTCCCCAACACCCACCTCAGCACCAGTGGCCCCTGGTGCAGATTCAGGGCCACCCATCCAAAGAGGGACTTGGCTGCCAGTTGTCATCTCAGGAAGGAAGGAAAAACCCAAACTGAAGGCACATGCGATCTCCCACTGTGCCAGACAGCTCCCTGCCTGTCACCAGCCAGATATGATGTACAGGAATAATAAGGCCCTTTGAATTACCCATTAAGTTCTGTCAGCAAATCACATGATTTCTTTTTTAACATTGCAAATATCTGGCCCCTGGAAAATGACGATGATGCTGTCTCTGTGTGGCTGGATGACAAAGAGCATTCCTGTGCCAGGGAGCCCCACCGCCCTCCTTCAGCGCCATCTCTGAGCACAGGCAGGGAAGGACGGGGGAGCTCCTGCAGTTTGAGCTCCAAGTCTCCTTCCTCTTCAAATGTCCCTACATTGGACCTCCCTCCGGCCAACTTTCCCTGGCTTCCTTGACAGCATGGCTGATGCATAAATGTCACTTCCCCAGAGCAGCCTTCCCTGGTTTCCCTACCGAAACAGGTACCTCCATTATTCCCACTGCAAGCACCTGCTTTTCCACTCCTAGCATTCCACCTGTCTGCTTGTTTAATGCGTCACTCATTAGAAAATAATGACAGACAGTAATAACCCCAGGAGGGCGTCTAGTTCATACTTCAGCCAGCATTGCCTGCACACTGCCCGGCACGCAATATGACCTCAGTAACCATTTGCTGAGTAACATAATGCTCAGTAAATGCTGCTTAACTAAACTGAGCCACTTTTCCTAAAGCAGTCCGTGCTTCTCAACCTGTATCATGCATCAGAGTCACCTAAAGGGTTTGTTAAACCACAGACGGCTGGACCCCATCCCGTTTCTGATGCAGTAGGTCTGGGATGGGGCCCGTGGATTTACGTTTCCAGCAATATCTCAGGTGATGCCAACACTGCTGGCCCAGGGACCCCACATTGAGAATCACATCCCTGGGAACTGGTCATAAACTCAGACACCCATTTCCTGTCCTTCTGACTTCTGGTCATATTTATCAGAACTGTCATTGTGCATACAAGTGACAGCTGCAGAAAACTGGGTTCTTCAGATCCAGTTTGTCCAAACTGAGTAAAATTATTCTTATCCCTAATAGTGGGAGGGTAAATTGAGGCCAACAGATGCAAAGTGAGGTGAGTTGTTCAGCAAGTCCTGGCAGATCCGACATAGAACTCTGCGTACCAGATACACAGTTTCCTGTTCCAATCATCGAGCTACACTTTTCTGACACCAACTGTAGAAATGAGTTGGCTTCCAAGTGGCTTATTAGAGAACAAATTATTCCCTGTTTTGCTACTCTTTCCATGTGAGTTAATCTGCAAGTCTAAAGTCCAAACAGGTGCCAGAGTTATTCCTGCAACTGGCACCAAATTGCATTCAGAAAGCACAATTAGCACTTCCATAATGTGCCTCAGAATGGGAAAATCTACATATTACCCAAAGGCGGCCTCCGTCCCCACTGCACTTTACCTTAATGTGCCAGCATGCAGGCTGCCTGGCTAGCAGGGCCTCCTCCAATCCTTGCGTTTGCCAGGAGCAGTTTCCACCTCTGCAGTTAAGACGCTCTCTCCTTCTTCTCCTTTTTTTTCTTCTCCTCCTCTTTTCTCTTCCTCTTTCTCTTCTTCTCTTTCCTTCCTTCCTTCCTTCCTTCCTGTCCCTCTCCTTCCTCAACTATTCAGTCCACAAACCATTAAGGAGGCCCAGAAGAGGACACACTATGCCAGGACAAAGCGAGACACAGAGGCCCAGAACGGGTGTTGAGGCCCAAGTAATGGAGGAAGGCCCCCTCCGAGGGACGGCTCAGCTCTCAGGGTATCGAGCCTAAGATCGTGAGAGAGGTTTCTGCATGAGAGGGCGGCCAAGGGCAGAGCCCGGCATGAGTGTGGGAGCTCCAGCGGGTGAGGAGCCTGAGCAGAAGGAAGAGGTAGTCCATGAAGGGTGCAGCCCAGCATGGGGGATGGGGACCTGAGGCGTGGGGAGGGCTTCTGCACCAGGTTGGGGGCACAGTCCAGTACTGACCAGGAGGCCAAGTTGGATGAGGACATGCATGCTAGGAAGGGGTGGCGGCAGCAATGGAAGACTGATTACACTTAGGGAGATTGATCAATTAAGAAAATATGTTCAAGCAGTGGTCCCCAACCTTTTTGGTACCAGGGACTGGTTTCACTGAAGACAATTTTTCCACAGACTCAGGGTAGAGGATGGTTTGGGGATGATTCAAGCACATTACATTCATTATGCAGTCAAACCTCTCTGCTAATGATAACCCGTATTTGCAGCCGCTCCCCAGCACTAGCATCACCGCCTCAGCTCCACCTCAGATCATCAGGCATTAGATTCTCATAAGGAGTGTGCAACCTAGGTCCCTCGCATGTGCAATTTACAGTAGGGTTCGCGCTCCTATGAGACCCTAATGCCACTGCTGATCTGACAGGAGGCAGAGCTCAGGCAGTGATGTCAGCAATGCAGAGTGGCTGTAAATGCAGATGAAGCTCTGCTGGCGTGCCCACCACTCACCTCCTGCTCTGCAGCCTGATTCCTAACAGGCCACAGACCGGTTCTGGTCCACGGCTCGGGGGTTGGTGACCACAGTGTTCAAGATAACCAGAGCCAAAGTACCAGCTATCAAAGAGGGAACTACAAATATAAAAAGGAAAGAGTCTAAAGTGGATCCTGAGCTTTTGAGAATTTGTAGTATCTATGTGAACTTGAGGTTTTTGGTAAATAGATAAAGAGAAGTGTAAATACAAATGCAACCGTTTGTGTACACATCCCTATATGTAAACACACGTGCATATATTTCTTCACTCTGTCCCCCGAGGGGGCCTGGAGCCACCTGAACACCAGTGATCACACCACAGTCCCCCGAGCTGGGTTTCTAAGCACCATTCTCCACCGAAAGCAACCAGGGCTCCTTGGAAAACGAGCTGATTCCAGACAGGTGCAGGGAAGTACCAGATGAGCCCGCAATGTCTCATTGTGCCAGAAGTAAGCAAGCGCTCAAAGAGGGACAGGAACGTGTGAAAAGCACAAAGAAGGCAGCTTGGAGGGACCCCCACCAGCCAACCCTAAGGCAAACTGAGCAGCAAAGTAAATAACGAGAATAACAGGTCGAAATCCATTGAATAAGATATGAAACCTGAGCTCACATGGACACAAGCAGATACGTGAATAAGCCGGATCTCAAAAGGTCTCCACACACAGCTACTTACAAAGAGGCAGAGAGTAACTCGATGGCGGAGAAACCCAGCGCCCGCCACTGTGAGCAAGTGATCAAAGCTGGCATCGCTCGTTCCAGGATAAATCAGAACCGTTTGCCACCTGATAAGGTGCACTGAGGAGTTCCTGTGAAACTCTTGCCCAAGATGTGTGATCCGAATCTAATCATGAGGAGACATCAGACAACCCCGAAGCGAGCAGCATTAATCAAAAGCGTTGGCCCATAGTCTTCAAAAGCATCAAGGTCTCTGGAGTTAAGGAAAGAGACTACAGAGACATAACAACTAACCATAACATGGGATCTTGAACTAGATCCCTTTGCTGTACAGATCATTACTGGGGCAGCTGGCAGAACTTGAGTGGGGTCTGAGGATTCAGTGCTAGCAATGAATCAGTTCATTTCCTGCCTTCGATGGTCGTCTTATGTCTTGTCAAGGACACCTTAGAGCGTGTCCTTGTTGGTAGGGTATATAAACTGAAGTATCCATGGGTGGTGGACATCACTGCAGCAACACACTCGGGAACAGTTCAGGAAAAAGAAGGGTTTTTGCACCGTACTTTCAGCTTTACTGTATGGTGGAGATGGTTTCCAAAAACACCATGCAGGAAGCCATAGCAGTGATGACAATGAAAGACTCCAGTCTCCTTCAGCCCACACTATCTGGCCGTGTGCTCTCAATGAGCTCAGCCTGCTGAGAGACGCCGCGTGAGTCAGCCTCACCCCATGGTTGGTGAGATCATCACAGTCGTGCCGGCCATTTTAAACATCCTGAGTGGAAGAGGGAATTGAGAAGGAGACTGGTGGACTCTGTGCCCTTCGGGAGCCCTGCATGGATGTGGGGGAGGATTTGGGCCACTCGAATTGGGAAGACAGAAATCTCTATCACGTGAGCATCGGGTCCATGGGCACGAGAACAATGTCTAGTCCCACGTCTGGCCCTTGCGGGCGCTCTACTCTCTAGGGCTCTAGCTTGGGAGGCTCTTGCCTCCTCCTCCCTCTCCTGAGGAAGGCTGGCCAGCAGGAGTGTCTGTCCCGTGTGAGCACATGTTGAAAGGCAGATGTGCTCCCCTCAGGGCTCTGAGCTCCTGCGCGCCAAGGACGAGAAGCCACTTTCAGTGGCCCCAGTTTTCAGTCCACATCTGTCACCATAGTATAAACACAGCAAAGAGTAAACCACAGTGTGGTTTTCATAGTGTGGCACACCCAGGAGAGTGTGACCAGGGTCCTCAGGGGTCTGAAAACCATGTCATGAGAAGAGAAGACTCAGGTAAGACAGGGCATCTGCCTTTAAATATTAAGAGCGTGGCCCATGGAAGACACCTGATTTATCTTGTATAGCTCCAGATTAGGAACTAGAACCAACAGTGGAAAATGAAAAGAGATGGAGTTCAGTTCTACATAAGGAACTTTCTAACACTGGACATTCCAAGATGGCCCAGGTGGCCTATGCGGGTCTGAGACCCCAGAAGTGGGCAAGCAGACACGAGCAGGCCATCTATGAGGGCTGCTGCAGCCATCGTCAGAACCAACCATCCCAACAAAGATCGACTTAAACCACTAGGAAACGGAGCCAGAGACTCAGGGAGCAGAGCAAAGATGGGCGTTCCCAGGCTTTGCTTATGCCAATAGGGTGGTCCCAACAAACATGAGCAGCTTCTCTCCCCAAAGCAGCACACCCTCTGCCACCCAGCCCCAATATTTCCAGCATCCAATATGGATAAGCACAACATACAAGCCATGGTCAGGGTTTCTGAGAACTTCATGGAACCCTGGATACCTCATGTCTGGGACTCAGTGGTCCCAGATGCCTGTACCCTGCCACCACCACAGAGGGTGCCCCGCAGGCCAGTTTGACCACAGCCCCTCCGTTCCCAAAGACCTCTGGCCTCTCCAGAAGGCAAGACAGGTCCCCTGCCAGATGCACCCTTGGCCTCATCCTTCCATTATCAGTATCTCCTACTTCCAGCCTTGACCCACCGTCCCTTCCGCATCACACAGTGAGCAAGGAGCAGCCTTCAGGGTATGACTCCCAAGTGGGAAGGAGACAAAGAGCTGTTGTCTCCTTATCTCTTCCCACTTCACTGAGGGTCAGTGAAGCAGACAAAGGCCATCTTAGGCTCTGGAGGGAAACAGCAAGAGGCTACGAGTCTTGTTATCGCCACGGTTCACTTGGAGACAAAGGCTAGGCTAACACTGAAAGTTTCAGACTTTTCTATGTGGAAAGTTGTGATCCACTGAAGGGTCTGTCATATACATATATGTGGCGTGGTTCCAAACTTGCATTCATCGCTTCTGTTGAACTTAGTAAGAGAAGGAGACACGGTGGTTTTAAGAAGACAGAGGAGGGGCTTTTCAATAGCGCGTAGAAAAGATGTTAGAGCTTATTGGGTTGTCATATTGGATCCATTATTCCCCAGGGGCCACAATACAGAATCGGGGCACTGAGATCTTATTTGGCACTTGATGTTTCAATTTCCCAAGGAACATTAGGCCTGTTGTGTTTGCAGCTCGGATGCAATGCCAAGCAGATCTAGTGGCCATCCTCTCCCATCTCAACACCCACTCAGAGTTTTAAGGGAGAGAACAGTTAAGATTTATTAGACATTTTTTATCTCGACTTGTACCCCTACCCAGATCCATTTGCATAAATCACTTTCACAGAACCCCTGTATTCCTATCACGTATTGCTAGCAACTTTGTTTTAGTGTCTCAGAGTTTATCTAGCAGCAAACCCCAAAGTCGAGAACAGCAGATATATATTCTCTTTTCTAGAAACTATGCTTACTTTACTTCGCACTATTTCTGCCACACTGTGTGTTATTAACACGTGGTACTGCTAATTGATAACCCCTCCTGGTGACATCATCTTCCCAAGGTGTAAGTGCCAGCCAATGTGTCCTGGGTAAGAGCGGGCACAAGCGGACAGGAGACTAGACTGGCAGCCCCAAGACCTGGTGTCCGTGTCGGCTCTGCCACTAACTCACTGGGAACCTTGGGAAGATCCCCTTGCACTTCTGTGCCTCTGGAAGTGAGGTTCTGTTTACTTCACAGAGTCATGCGGAGGAAACAACAAGATAACAGATATGACAGCACTCAGAAAAATAGGAAAATGTCTTCGACTTACACGGTCAGGCCTCTGCAGTTCGGATCAGGTTTGGAAAACAAGGTCTGAACACAAGGCAGTAAAGAAAACAGTGTCTGAGACACACTAAGCTCCTTATTTTATAGGTAAGCGTCACAGCTACTCACAGGACAGCGGCAGGGCCAGTCAGATTTGAATGGGACACTAGATGCCCCAGTCCACACGTGAATGCCTACCAGATGGCCATCTAGTCTTTGCTTGGTTACCTGTGTTGGTGGGGAGCTCACCTCCTCAAAAGCATTCCTTCAACCTTTGAAAGGCTTCAGAGGTTAGGAGACTTTAGAGAAGCATGAGGAAGGGGAAGAAGTCACAGTGGCCTTTTCTCTTGCACCCCTTGGTCCAAGCGATGCTACAGCAGCCCCCAGATGGCAGCTGGTCCCTTTCCTACACAGTATGTACTGAGTCACACACTTGTTCTCTACGACACTTCTCCATTGTGCATCCCTGGTTTCTTGCTTCACGCCTCACTCCAGTTTCTGTCCTCCTGGTTACTGGGTAATAAACATACTCTAATTTGTCCAGAACTGGTTCCCAGCTCATCTCTCCCATGTGGCCACCTTGTCCTTGGCAGCTACAGAAAGTTCATCACCCTCACTTGGAGCACTACTGTCCGCAGCTCTTTAAATTCAGTGGTTAAGTCTGGAGGCCAGGCCTGGATCAGGAGAACCCTGCGTGCTCCTAGCACACTGTGGATATCTAGCAAAAAATGACGACCTTGAAACAACCCAGGAAGGCAGACACCAAGCCTGCGGTTGGGCTGGGGTGCTGGTCAGGGGCCCCGCTCCAGCCAGGAAGCACCCTGCACGTGCAGACTTAAAGGAAGGCCCGTTGCCATGGTGACCGTCAAGCCTAGACCGCCTGCAGCCTGTGAGGAGAAGAGACGGGAAGGATCACAGTGAGATGCAGTGATTCATTTACCGAGTCAAAACAGCACGTGGGCTGTTTCAGCCTTTCAGTCGTGGGGGTCCGGGGAAAAGGGGAAGGCTGTGCTGGAATGACCCACCCCAGAGGAGGGTAGGAGGCCTTCAGGTGTGCGTGTGTGTGTATGTGTGTGTGCGTGTGCGTGTCTGATACATTGAACTGACATGGCATCACTGTCTCCTCGGGCAAAGCCTCTGTCTTCAGGCACAACAGCGACATTAACTGTCTTGGAGCAGCTGGAGGGTTGTGGCAGAGGCTGAGGTAGTCACTCCCCCTCTGCACCCCAGGAGCACTTGCCCACGCCTCCATTAGCACTAATTACACTGCGCTCTAATTATCTGTTTACACGTCTGGCTCTCCCACTAGGGCAGCTCCAGCGCAGGGGCTGCGCCTTGTTTCCATATCCCGGATTCCTAGCGCCATCCCTGGCACATAGTAGGTGTTCAGTAAGTGCTGCCCAAACAAACGAATGAATCTCTACCAAAGCCAAAATCAGAGTGTTTGCACTTAAAATAGTGTGCGAGATTCAGATTCAAGTCAAGCCACAGCTCTGACACTCCTGTCCCATGTAGGATCCTGTGCCGGACATGTGGCCCTGGTGTCATGGAAGTCACCTCCTGTGAGAGGCACAAGGCAGACCGCAGCCCTCCATGCCTGGTGGGCAGGGACACAGAGGGCGATGGGTGCCAGTCAATGACAGAGCTGTGAGTGGAACCCAGAAGGCCCGACCACCCGGGTACCTACTTGGCAGGTTACCAAGGGAATGCCTGGGCTTATTTCATGTTTATTTAGTTGTTTCTGATTTACATACAGTCCAACCACTCTTTTGGGTGTACAGGTTTATGCATTTTGACAAATGCATGGAGCTGTGTGACTGCAAGGAAGGTACAAAACAGTTTTATCATTGGTCTGTTTTGTTTGTTCTCTTTAAGTAATCGCCAATATTTTATCTGGTTCCATTTTTATTTCATGTCCACTCTTAGCAGTGGAGATGTGTAACTGAACGTTGAGTCAGTTACAATAGCCTCGTCGATTTGCCCCTCCCTTAAGTTCTATCTGACATTCTAAAGCAAGAGAAGAACCACGGAAAGGGAACAGCAGGATGGGATTTGGCGCCAAGTCACCCTGGGAGGAGAGCCGTGTTTCCCTCCAGATTTCCTGTCTTCCATCGAAACGACAAACCGGCCAGGAAGGGAATCCCGTGAGGACAAACTTCGCCATACACCGCAGGTGCACTCCTGAGAAGTTTTGCCTCATTGCAGTTTTATCAAAGAGTCTGTCAGCCTTTGTTTCTGCCGGTCACCCATCCTCACCCCATTTCCTCCCACCCATGCATTCCCTAGAGCTTTGGGTAAACAGAAAATTGATCGAATCGCGTGTAAATAAATGTAATGGACAAGTTATTATGATTTAGAGGAAACCTTTTTTATAGGAATAAATATTTTTCTAAGAGAATGAGCATTCGTTAAAACCATAAGCAGGTGGAATTTGTACACCCACATTAGGGTGGCTCTTGAAAGCAGTTCTGGAAGATGCTGTGGACTTATTCCAAGTTTGCTGCTCTTGCCTGGAACACTGTTTGAACTTTGCTTCTGGAATTGCCTTCAGAATAAGTATACAAGCCATACAAGACAACCAGCCTCATTTTTCAAGTCACGTATATTTTTGTCAGTACATTTCCCCGCTTCCACGTACTTGTGAGGGCCTATTCTCCGTTGACTTTCATTAACCTAATGTCCAACCTTGAGGGCAGGAATAGAGCAGTCAAGCATTGATTGGGAATCCACTATTTTGGAATAAAAAACAATTCAGACAAGTAAATTTCAGCTACACAGTTGCTCTCTTTGAAAGAAGGATTTGTTAGGCAAACTAATCATATACCCAAAACAGAAGGAAACAATTTACAGCTACTTAAAAGTATCAAGTGGGCCAGTAGGAAGCCTCTTCTTGTTGACCTGTTTCCCGTTCCTGTCAACACTTGAATGTAATAAAGTTGCATCTCTTTCAAAAGATCTTGATACTTCAAAAGTTTCACTAATTCAGACCAAGCTTTTCCCAAATTAGTCTGAATTAATGAGGTTTGAATGTATTAGATTGAACCATATGAGATTGGTGATATCCAACCATTCTTTTACCTATAAAAATGACAATTTTATATGGTTCAATACAATATATTTCTTTTCTGGTGCCGTTTCCGAGGATCTAAAAGCATTCTGCATTTCCATGCTTTCTTCGTATGGTATTTAAGGATACAAGTAGGAAGTGGGAGTGAGTGCCCCAGCCCCCAGCCACCTGCCCCTCAGTTCACAGGTGCAGAAACTGGGAGATTTCACAGAAGAAAGGCATTCAAATCGCAACTGCTGCTTGCTTTGCTGTGCAGAGCCTTCTAATTTGATGTGGTCCCACTTGTTTATTTTTGTTTTTGTTGCCTGTGCTTTTGGTGTCATACCCATAAAATCACTGCCAAGACCAACGTCATGAAGCTTTTCCCCTATGTGTTCTTCTAGAAGTTTTACAGTTCCAGGCCTTATGCTTAAGTCTTTAACCTGTTTTGAGTTGATTTTTGTGTATGGTGTAAGATAAGGGTCCAATTTCTTTTTTTTGTATGTGGATATCTAGATTTCTCAACACCATTTATTCAAGAGACTATCCTTTCCCTATTGTGTATTCTTGGCACCCTTATGGAAAATTAGCTGACTGTATATGCATGGATTTATTTCTGGGCTCTCTATTCACTTTTATTGGTTTGTATGTGTGTCGTTATGCAAGTACAATACTGTTTTGATGACCATAGCTTTGTAATATATTTTGAAATCAGGAAATGATTGAGAAAGAATTTTGTTCCTTCTCAAGATTGATTTGGCTATTCATGGTCTTTTGTGGTTTCTATGAATTGTAGAATTTTTTCTGTTTCTATAAAAAATACCATTGGGATTTTGATCAGAATTACATTGAATCTGTAGATTACTTTGGGTATTATGGACATTTAAACAATATTAAGTCTTCCAATCCGTGAATGCATGAGGTCTTTCTATTTGTTTGTGTCTGCTTTAATTTTTTCACCAATGTTTGGTAGTTTTCAGTATACAAGTCCTTCAACTTCTTAGGTAAGTTTATTCCTAACTATTTTATTCTTTTTGGAGCTATTGTAAGTGGAATTATTTTCCTAATTTCCTTTCAGATAGCTCGTTGTTAGTATATAGATACACAACAATCAACAGGTGAAAAGGCAACCTACAGAATGGGAGAAATTTGCAAACCATATATCTGAAATGGGATTAATCTCCAAAATATATTAAGAACTCTTATAACTCAATAGTGATGAAACTAATAACACAATTTTAAAATAGACTAAGGACTTGAATAGACATTTCTCCAAGGAAAACATACAAATGGTCAACAGACAGCATCAAAAATGTTCAACATCACTAATCATCAGAGAAATGAAAATCAAAACCACAATGAGATATTTATCACCTCACACCTGTCAGAATGGCTGTTGTCAAAAAAAAAAAAAAAAAGACCAGCGCTGGTGAAAATGTGGAGCACTTGGAACTCTTGCGCATTGCTAGTGGAATGCACAATGGTGCAGCCAATATGCAAAACAGTACGGAGGCCCCTCAAGAAATTAAAAATAGAACCACCATACGATCCAGCATCCTACTTCTGATTATTTACCCAAAAAATTGAAATCAAAATCTCAAAGAGATATTAGCATTCTTGTGCTCATTATTGGAGCATTATCCTCAATAGCCAAGATGTGGAAACAACCTAAATGTTCATCTACAGATAAATGGATAAAGACGCTATGGTATGTACACAGAATGGAATCCTACTCAGCCCTTGAAAAAAGGAAATTCTGCGAAATGTGACTACAGCATGCAACGTGGATGAACCTTGAGGACATCATGCTACGTGAACTAAGCCAGTCACAGAAAGACAAATACTGTGTAATTCCACTTACATGAAGTATCTAAAATAATCAAATTCATAGAATCAAATAGTGCAATGGTGGCTGCCAGGGGCTGGGAGGAGAAGAAATGGAAAGTTACCAATCATGGGGCATAAAGTTTGAGTTGTGCAAAATGAATAAGCTCTAGAGACCTGCCATACACCCCGTCATATCTATAGTCAACAATACTGTGATGTACACTTAAAAATTTGTTAAGAGGGTAGATCTCATGTTAAGCGTTCTTACTGCAATAAAACAAAATTTTTTTAAACGCAATTGCTGCAAACTGGGCATAAAAGAGCACTCTAACAAGAATAAACAGAACTTTAAAAAGAATACCGCTGCTTCCCCATCATCCAAACTCATGCCCTCTGCATTAGACCAGTTTGACCTGAGCAGGTGGTTGGGCAATCTAAAAATCACTTCGGGGACGAAATCCATCCTGCCTGCCCGTAAGTGTAATCCACTAGAGCCCAAGAGATTCTGGCTGTGAGAAGAAAAACTTTGACATAAGATTTCTGAAAGGATTGGGATGGGAGGGGAGCAAATTAAAGTTTAATAGAATGGAACCTCGGGAAATGGACGAATGTAAATTAGGATAGCGAGACAGAAATGATTCTTCTTTTTAAAAGGCTCCTCATTAACTTACTTGATAGCATTCTGAGAATTTGTTGGAGGAAGGCAGGGCGATGTAGACTCAAGAGTGCAAGAATGACTCTTCTCTGCTCCTGGGCAAGAAAACAGATTTGCAGTGTAGCCAGAAGTATTATTACTGATGAGCATTAAGAACTTCCTGGATTGTAGGGAAGGGGGAAGAGCGTCAGACCGTGACATTTCTTTGTCTGCAGGTATTATAGTACAGGAGCTCACTTTGAGCGATCGGGATTAATTCATTTGACAAATGTGCCAAAAGTCCTGTGCCAAAGTCCCCCACGGATGGATGGTAGATTAGTCCCCTTGGCCACACTGGGCCTCTTTGAGGTAGCTGTGACCACACGGAAGTATGAAGACAAGCGTCAGGAAAGGCTTCTTCTTCAGGGCTAGGGAGCTCCATCCAGCCAAGACAGCCCTTCTCTCAGAAAAACCCCTTTTACGGGAGCCATATGGTGTGTGCTGCTGCCAGCACATGTACTTCCAGAAAAAGAGAGGGAGGAAGAAGTACCTGAGGGGGAGTCTCCTCTGCAGTGTGAGGTGTGGAGGGGTCCTCAGGGGGAGCGACTCATGTTTAGTTTATATTTAAGCAAGTGACACACAGACATGGAGAGGATGAAAATGCAAGATAGGTTTGAAGATGCAACCTTTCCCCGGGGGAGCTGCTGGGACAGCCGCTTTCCACGGGGCAGCTCGGTCTCCATATGTCCTGTGCTATAGGAAGGGAGCTCCTCCTCCCCTGAAAAGCCAGACAAACCTGCCACTTGAATCCCCATCTCCCAGTGACTTGGGCACAGAGTGGCAGTATATGGCAGCAGAATTAATGTGGCTCTAAAGTAATTTGAAAATGCCAAGAGTAGCGAATTATCACATGAAAATGCAAATTGTTCCTTATCTGGACTGTTCCACAGATGCTATGATTCATCACTGAGTGTTCAGCTGTGTTTCCAAGTAAGATCTCAGCGAGAGCGTAGAAAGGCAGGGCTGAGGCTTGCTTTGCCTGGAGAGATTTATAGCTCCTTTTATCCAGATGTAAAGCACACGGGGTTGGGAGGGGATATTAAACCTATAAAATCTCAATCTATCACGTAGTCCTTAGTCGAGGAGGGCCAAAGGACACACAAGCATACACCTACATCCTCCGAAGTTTCCTCTCTTCAGACATGTATATACCTTTTTGCAATTCACCCTTTACCTTCTTACCTGAGTCAAGGCAAACTCCCATCCATCCATCCGGAGGTTATTTCGTATATTTACTCATTTTTAGTGGCTGTATTGACAAACCCTTTAAGCCTTTACTGCTGTCCACATGCACAGTTTCTGATTAAGAAAAGGGACCCATGTGGGCTTTGTCACTTTCTCTTTTGCTGGTATTTGTAGAGGGTGCTTAAAGAGGAGACGTCAAACTTAAGGATTGGACCAGAGCCCAGTGTGTGCACGGAAAGCAATTGTCTGAGGAGAGCTGGAACTCAAGGGATGCAATTCCCTAGATGGGACAGGAAGCAATGATGATGTAGTGCTCTCTACGTGCCACTCCGGCTGTAAGTGCTTTATGAATATTAATTCGTTTACCACGACTAGGGGATGAGTGTCACCCTGAATGAAAGTCACTGACAGGTCACACTCTGCTTTTGGAAACCGTCATGGAGAAAAATACCTTAAGCACAGGGTGCTCCCCGACAGGGTCAAATCTAGGGTCCTCTGTCAAGCCCCTGCATATTTCAGTGTTGGTGGAAGCAAGATCCAGGAGACTGCCGCAGAACAGTGGCTTCCCTGACCTGCCCACGCTCTCAGATCCCCTGTGATTCATGGTGTGTCTCTTCCTTGTGATCTGAGAAGCCTGACCCATAAATGACCGTGCAAAAGACCATGCAGGGATGACTTCCTGAGCACGAGCGCTGCCGGAGCACAGTCCTGTGGGGCAGGGGTGATAACACTGCAGGGCATCCCGGGGTACTGCCACGCTGTGTGTGTTTGCTAGGGCTACCGCACCAAATGGCCTAGAACAACACAAATATATCGTCTCACCGTTCTGGAGGCCAGAAGCCTGAGATCGAAGTGTCAGCAGGGACATTCCCTCTGAAGGCTCCAGGGAACGACATGTTCCAGGCCTCTCTCCTAGCTTTGGGTAGGTCCCTGGCTTGTGGCTGCGTAACTCCAGTCTTCATGCGTGTGCTCATCCTACTCCAGTTGTTGCAACCTCATCTTAGCTAACCACCTACGCGATGCCCGTTTCCAAACAAGGTCACGTTCCGAGGTACTGAGGGTTAGGACTTCAACATATCAGTGAAAACAGTGCAATCCGTAATGCATGCTTAGGGGTTTGGACTTTACACGAGACTGTGACGGGACTGCAGCCTCCAACTAGGGGTCCCTGCGTGTAAAATTTGGCCTTTAAAAAGCCCTCCGCCGCAGACGTCCACAAACAGTAATGAGGGCCTACGTCGGAGGCCTCCTAGCCCTGCTATCTGCGAACGTCTCAGCAGGGAAAATGCCATAACTGGCCTTCCCAGGGCTCCGATGCCCCTGGCAGAGTTGCCTCCCACATCCCTGTCGTCCTTTCCAGCCCTGGGTCCCTTTGATACATGGTTTCAAGCAAGATGCCGAATTGCTCTTTTCCTCACTCTGGCTGTCCACAGATGAAGCTGCACTGGAGGGTTTTGAGGTTTTGATCTTCCTTTCACGCAGAGATACACAAACCTCCTAGACCTCCACGTGTTCCACTTGGTCCCCCGCCCCTAAGGACCGCCAGGACGATCTCAGTCGTTTTCTACAGCACAAGAAGTTGAGAGCCAGGAGTGACCGTCTGTAGGTCACCTGAGACTTCCTTCAACTCTCAGCATCTAACCCCAGCAGAGAAGGTACCTAATTTTTTAATCAGCTTCCATAAGGTATAATTTACTTACAATAAAATTCACCAGATTCTAGCTTGTAATTCAGTAAGTTTTGACAAATGTACCCAGACATGTGACCACCACTACAGTCATGACACAGAATACTTGTCACCCCCAAAAGTTCCCTTGTTCTTCTTTGCAAACAATCCCTTTCCCTCCCTCCCTGGCAACCATTGAGCTGCTTTCTGTCCCCACAGTTTTGCTTTTAAGAAAATCATAGAAATGAAATTATTAAATATGTCGTCTTTTGCGCCTGGCTCCCTTCACTTGGCATAACGTTTTTGAAATGCTCCATGCTGTTGCTTATCCCGGGAGTTCACTCCTTTTCGTTGCTGAATAATATTCCATTCCATGCGTTTGCCACGATTTGTTTATCCATTTTCTTATTATTAGATATCTGGGTTGTTTCCAGTTTCAGGCCAATAAGAGTACAGTCGCTATGAACATTTGAGTAGGAGTCTTTGTGTGGACCTATGTTTTCATTTCTCTTGGGTGAATTTCCTTGAGTAGGATTTCTGGGTGGAATAATAAAAGTATTTTTAACTTTTTAAGAATCCACTAAACTGCATTCCAAAGTGGCTTGCCATTTTGTATTCTCAGCAGCAAGGTATGAGAGTTCACATCGCTGCACATCTTCATCAAAACTTAAAATTATCAGTCCTTCAAATGTTAGTGATGGTGGTAGCTCATTGCAGTATTAATTTGAATTTCCCTAATTACTAATAATGTTGATCATCTCTTCCTGTGCTCATTTGCTATTTATATACCTTCTTTGGTGAAGCGACTTTTTAAATCTTTTGCCCATTTTTTATCAGGGTGTTTATCTTATTAAGTTTTAAAGATGCTGATCCATGAACATGATACATATCTGCATTTATTGAAGTCTTTCTTAATTTCTTTCAGCTATGTTTTATAGTTTTCAGTGGGAAAGTTTTGCACATATTTCTTGGTCTTGAAAAGAATATGTAATCTGTTCTTGTTGGGTTCAATGTTTTATAAATATTAATGAGGTCTATTTGCTAATAGTGTTTGTGACTTCTAGATCCTTAGAGATATTTTTGGTATAATTATTCTATAATTTCTTGAAAGAGAAATGTTGAGGTCTCCAACTGTAATTGTGGGTTTTTCTATTTCTCCTTTCAGTTTTCTCAGTTTTGCTTCATATATTTTGAAGTCGTGTGTTTAGGTGCACATGCATTGAGGATTTTTATGTCCTCTTGGTGAATTGACCCCTCTTATCATTATATAATGTCCTTTATCTCTGGTGATTTTCCTTACCCTGAAGTTTGACTTGGCTCATATTAACCAAGCCATTCCAGCTTTCTTTGTCCTAGTGTTAGCATAGCATATCTTTTCCCATCCTCTTACTTTTAACCCATCTTTGTCCTATTCGAAGTGGCTTTCTTGTAGGTAGCGTTTAGTTTGGTTTTGCTTTTTTCTATCAAACCTGACAATCCTTTTATTTGGAAAGTTTAGACTATTTACATTTAATAGAATCATTTATATGACTGAGTTTAAATCTGCCATCGTATTTGTTTTCTATTCATGCCATCTGTTTTCTCTTTTTCTTGTTTTTCTATCTTTTTTAACTGCATTTTTAGGATGCCATTTTATCTCCAATATTAGGGGCACTTCCTTGTTTTGTTTGCTGTGTGGTTGACCTGGGGTTTGCTAACTTACCCCAGTCTGCCCTCCAATAATATTAGCCCTCCTCACATACACTGCAACGACCTTACAGTAGTAAACTTCCATTTCTTCCCACCATCTCTTCTGCTGTTGTCACACATTTATCTCAACCAATGCTATAAACCATAACATTGTTATTATTTTACTTAAAACAGTTATTATGTAATGCAGTTAAAAATGAGAAATAATTCCCGTTATATCCATCCTTATGTTTAACACTTGCAGAACTCTTCATTCTTCTACATAGATCTCAATTTTCATCCATCCTCATATTTCTTCTGCCTAAAGAACTTCATTTTCTTCCCCAGTTCTGGTCTGCTGTGATATATGCTCTTACCTTTTGTTTGTCTGAAAAAGTCTTCATTTCACCTTCATTTTAAAAGGTATTTCTTAACACTGATGAGAAATATTATGTTTCTCTCCTATCTAATATATCTAAGCAAAATAAATAAATAAAAGATATATTTGCTAGGTATAGAATTCTACATTGAGAGTTTATTTTTTTCTGTCATAACTTAAAAGTGTTGTTGTATTATCTCATGGTTTTCTTAGTTTATGACAAGAAGTTTGCTATCATTTTTATCTTTTCCCTTTTGTACATGTCTTTTCTTCCTCTGCCTGCTTTTACAATTTCCTGTTTATCTCTGGATTTTTGCAATCTGATTATGTGTCTTGGTGTAATTTTCCTTATGTTTCTTCTACTTTGGTTTTGTTGATATTGTTGGATCTGTGGGTTCACATTTTTCATCAAATGTAGACACATTTTGGCCTTTGTTTCTTAAAATATTTTTTCTGTACAACTTTTTCTCCTCTCCTCTGTAACTTCAATTACATGTCATGAGCCACTTAATATTGTACCACTGGTCACTGCTGTTCTGGGTTTTGTTTGTTTATTTAGTCTTTTTCTCCTGGGCCTAATTTTGAATCACTTTTATGCTATTTCTTCAAGTTCATTGATATTTACTTCTGTAGTATCTTTTCTACTGTCAATTCCATCAGTGTATTTTTCATTTCAGATACTGTATTTTCATCTCTAAAAGTTTCATTTGAGCTTTTATTACATATCTTTCATTTCTCTCCATCTTAGGTTCTTCTGTTCCTGTACTTTCTTGAATATGCAGATCATTTTCATAATAACTGTTTTAACATCCTTGTCACTAATTCCATCATCTCTGAATCTATTTCTATTGATTGATTTTCCACTCACTTGTTGATCTTATCTCCTTGCTTCTTTTAATGTCTTATAATATGTAAGTGTATATACGGCATGTTGCTCTCATACACAGGTAAGTCACTGGAGTCAGGTGAGTATTTTTGAGTCTTGCTTTTGAACTTTGTTAGGGTAGGTCCAGAACAACCCTAAGTCTAGGGATATTTTGGCTCTACTACCAAGAAATACTCTCCTGGGATTCTACCCAAAGTCTTATGAGGAGATCTTTCCTCTCTAGCTGTTTGGAATATAAGCTATTCCCACCCCTCTGCGAGCTCTAGCAATTGCTCTGTCTACTGCCTCAGTGGGTTTCCCCTGGCCTTGGTGAGTTTTCCTTTCGTGCGTGTGGTGATCAGTCATCAGCCAAAGCTTCAAGGAGACCTCTCTGCAGATCACCAAAGATTGCTCTCTGTGTGATTCCATTCCATCCTCTGTGCTTCTCCGCCCTGCAAATTCTACTTCCCTTGGCCTCCCCAAAGTCCGGTATCTGTCTTCTCAAGTGAACAAGATCACCAGCTATGTTTTCTTCGCCACCCCCTCACCCCACACTAGAAACTGCCTCCAGGAGTAAGATGGTGCAATCCTGGGGTTCACCTCTTCTGTCTCCCTTCTCTCAGGGATCACACTCCTGTGCTACCTGCTGTCCAATATCTATAAACCATTGTCTCATACATTTTGTTCTGATTTGTTAGTTGTTTAATGTGAAAGTGTAAAACTGGTCCCATTTACTCTATCGTGGCCTGTCAGTAGAAGTCAGTACCTATAAAGAATTTATAGGATATATTTAAAGGCTATATTCCCACATTTCCTGTACTGAGCTATCCTGTTATCCCACTTACCCTCATTATTATCCCTCACTTCCTGTATATTTCTTCTAGATTCTCTTCTAACTGCCATATGTCGGACCTACTGGAAAGGACTCAGCACTGTGACAAGGATATTGCTGGGGACTTACCAATCTCAAGCATATAGTCCCCAGGCTGCTGAAGAACAAGAACTCAGCTGCGTTCATGCAATGACCCCTTGATCTCTCATCACAGAGAAATGTGTATTTGCTCAAATGAACTGACCCTAATCAGTGGGGATGCCGAACACAGCCCCATCCTGGAAGAAGCCTGAATTCTAGATCCCTTCTGCTGCTCATCTGGGCATGTCACTGAGTTCAGTTTCCTCATCTGAATATTGAAGGGGTTGAGCTAGATGACCTAGAAGTCTCCTTCGAATTTTAACAGTTTATGCTCCTGAAATCTATCTATAAAGTAAACCTCACTGTGGCCTCTTTCCATCCCATTTTCCTCCTGGGTAAGTTATGCATCTGTTCTTCTTTGTTCCCCAATTCTGAACACCATCACCCACCAGTTCCCAATAAGGGGTTGGAGGGACCATCTGTGGGAACTTCTTTTCTGTGCTCTAACATGAGCTCAATGCAGGGCCATTATCTTCCCAGGCCCACTCCTGATGTTATTTCTCAAAAAGGACATCCCATCTGCCAGATTCTTTTTTCCCATCCACAATTTGCCACCATATCTAAATGCATGTTCCACATCCCTGGCAACTCCACCCCTGACAAATCCAGTCTTCACTCCTCTCCCCAGGTGCACAGGTGGAGGGTCCCTCCCTCCCCACTCCGTCTGTTCCTACCTGGACAACTACCCACTGGATGCTGTAATAGTCACTGCACAGCTGCTCTGGGTCTAGCACGGGGAGAAGAGGACTAGAGCACGGCCAAAAGGAGTTGCTAAGATCACTACGAAATAGTAATCCTTATATCACCTGTGCCCATGGTCCAGCAATCCAGCCTTGAGAACACATTCCACTCCCAATGGAAATCTAGTGAAGAAACCCTTAGGATACTGACATTCATCTCTGGTTCCAGCCACTCCATCCCTAGGTGACCTTGCGTGGGCACCTTCCTTCCCTTGACCTCTAAAATGGGGTGCACTATTGCTGGACCCTCCATGAACTCAGGGCTGATGATAGGACAGGTAAGATCACAATGGAAAGGACAGTTTGCTGAATGCAAGGTGGTGGCAACAGTGCTGAGATAATTAGCTTTTCTGTGCTGATGAGCTGCAAATCCACACACCAGAACTTTCTTTCCCGGCTTTCAGGCTATGAAAAGATACTGTGATTTCCCAGTTCACCCCTACAGTTGCTTTGTGTTGTCCTGAAGAAAAGGAGAGGGGAGGGGGGCAGCTTTGCCCCACCAGCTGCTATTTTAGTATCCAGAGGAGTCAGCCTTGTTGATTGCAGAGAGATTCTTATCTCTTGCAGGGCTCAGTGAAGGTCACCTTCAAATCTTTTGCTAAACCAGAGTCTCCTTTTCCCTGGTCCTCGGTCCATGCAAAACCCGAGGCCTCGGGGGCTGGGGACAGGGTGGAAGGGGGTGCTGCGCAGAAGATGCCCTGAGAGCTAAGAGAAGAGCCCAGTACTCTTGGTGGGAGAGAGGGGGGAAAAGGAAACAGGTGAGAGGGATTTTTAATGACACTTCCCACAGTGCAGCCTAACAGATGTCTGGAGGAATCTAACTGAGAAGTCATTTTTAATCATAATGCCCTTATCTGCATTGGATCTCCCCCTGGACACAGTGGGCTAACTAGGAGAGAAGGGTTATAGATCTAGAGTATAGATCTTCGCTGGTGCCTGTGACTAGGATGCAGCCATTGCCCAGAGGCCATGGCTAAGAAGGGAAGGAGGCTGGCAGGAGACTTCCCAGGGATGTGGCAGGGTTGCAGGAGCAGAGGGGAAGGGCGTGACCCAAACACTGATCCAACCCCCACAGCTCTCAGAGGGAGAAGCAGGGGGTGCAGCCCACCACAGAGGAAAGACTTCCTGGGACAAGAGTCGTCATCGCCCACCCTAGAATCCACACCTACCCTCGTCCCAATACTTTTGTGAAGGAAGAGACCAGGATGGTGGCTGTCCCTGAGGGCAATCTAAGCCGGCCTGCTCCTTGCAATCCAGGCTGGTCCCTGTCCTTCTCTCCCTCCCCACAGCTCTCTGTTCTTCCCTCTCCACGTGCCCATCTCACAGGGCCAGGTACTAGGAGAAGCCCTTTGCGGTGGCCTCGGGGCTCCCCTAGCAAGCGCCGCATGTCTGCAGAGCCACCGGCATGCAGGGAGCCCCCAAAAAGAGGGCTTTGAAAGGGGATCATTTTCGTACTGGAAGCAGGGAGGTGTTTTCTCAAGACCCTATTTCTACCTTAAAGTCTGAGGGATTCCAACTTTAAAGCTCCCAGTGGCGCCAGGGGTCAGGTTGGGGTGGAGAGGGGATGTCAGTAAGAGTGAAACCACGCCTTCTTCCACCCCTCATCTCACCAGGTGTCTCTGGGCCTGGCCTCTGGGAGCTATTTGCAGTGTGTGTGGTGGGGGTGTGTGCTGGCAAGTATTCGTGTATGAGCTCAGGTCTACGCGCTCTCCTTGCCCTTGGGGTAGCACTGGTCTTCACTTCTGATGCCTTCGATAGCCGGGTCCTCTCCCAGACCCTCCATCAAAGTCCACCTTCGCTGCAGTAGTCTGTCTTTAACAACTCCCACTGCAAGTCAATAAAATGTCAATTTAGTTCTTTTGTTAAAGCTTAAGTCTGTGTAACGCCTCTTTTTTCCTTTGCTTGCTAAGTAAACTCATGTTTACCTCCCTGCCCTCCTCCCCAGCCTCCTCAGCAGGGCCACTTGCCCTTGAGTGAGGAGGAGAGATGCTCAGATGGCAGGTGGGCAGAGAGGCCTTGGGGATAGGGAGACCCAAACAATGCAACCACCAGGCATCTCCAGTTTTCTTTCACCCTTGGAAACCCTAAGCAGACCAGCCTTCTTATGCACCACTAAAGTCCTTGATTTTCCCAACATTGTATCTAGCCATGGATACGATGGATACATGGATACAACAGCTGGATACTTTCCAGAGAGCCCTCCTATACCTGTTTGCCACGGTTGGTTATTTCCTGCTTCCCGCTCTCCATCTCCCCGTCAGCCCCTCCCTTCCCTTACTAGAACTACCTCTTCTCTACTGGGGACAGCCTAGGGGGTAAGTAATTAGAACCTCCCCCATTTCCAGACAATGAAGGGTGCATGGTGCAAGTTGTGCTGTAGGATGTCTCTCTCTGGGATTTGAATATTGAGCATTGGGACAAAGAGATGGAAAACAGCTGGCTGCAGCTGCATCTTGGCCAGGCTCATCCTATTGGACACCGCATGTGGTGGCTGCTTCCAGGCCTCTGGGTGCTGCCTTGGCTCTTGCCTGTCCCCAAGCCCAGCTCTCTCTTCCATGCTGAGAGCTCCTTTTAGGGGAATGAACCAGTTTGTTTCCTTTGCCTGCAGTCAAGGAGCCTTAACCCATGTGGGAGGAGTTCAGGGTTCAGATGCCTCTCTGTGGACAAGGGCTTCTATCCTCCTGCCTCGGTTCCCTTTGGCCTCTGACTCCACCTATTCCTGATCCCTTCTCTTTTTGTTCTTCAGGGAAAGGGAAGTTGAAGGAGAAGGGAAGGGAGTCCCAAGAGGTCTGGGGAGGAGGGGGAGAAACACCAGGGACATCAAACAGTGCGTCTTTCCTGGGCTCAGGGGGCCAGTCTTCCACCCGGCCCAGTGTCCCCTTCGGCAGGCTCCCTCCTCTCAGTCAAGAACTCCGTGTTGATGGCCACAGTAGTGGCAGGGAGAGAAGCAGGAAAAGTGAAAGGCAGCTCTGGCATCAGTCACAGACTGCAGGGCTCAGCCACCAGCAATACGATGCTGAAGGCAAATTGCTCCCTGCTTCCAGCCTCCTGGAGCTGAGCACTGCACTCCGATCAGCCTGGTCCACCTGGAGCACTTCTCTGGGAGGCAGGCTCACTTGCCAAAAGTAATTTGCCCGAGACGCAATTGATGGGAAGCCAGTCACCATTTGAAAATGAGATTGATGAATTGACTTTCCTTGAATTGATTTTTGGTGAATTTTCTCAGGGTCCCTATGTCCAGAACCACATGCAGACAATCACTACTCTAAAAAATATTCACGATGTCCCAAGAGTCTGTTATAAGGGGAAGGCTGGAGAGGTGGATAGGGAAGTCACCTCACATTTAGGGATTACCCACTGTGTTCCAGGAGCTTCAGGTTCATGATCTCATTGCACCCTCCACACCAAGCCCACGAGCCAGTAATCACTCATTTCACAGGTGGGAAAACTGAAGCTTGAGCGGTACGTGTCTTGCCCACGGTTTCTGATTCCAGAGCCCCAGACCTTCCTTCATGTCCTGCAAGCTCCTGTTATCCACCTCTTCCCCCGCCCCAGGCCAGGCCAGGGAGAGTGGTCCAGCTGGAGTGAAATAGCTCTAGATGCCCACAGAGGTGCACAGGAGCCAGCACTTGGCCTGTAATCCTGCAGCTCACCAAAATCCAGACAGTGAAGAAGAAAACTGGTGTTCTTGGAGGGTCTTCCAAGGGCCAGGCATTGTCACACATGCCTGTTTACATGAGCCCCCAGCTATGAGGCCAGGACTACCAGAGATCAGAACTCTGGGGATCCCGACAGTTCGTATCGCACCCAGGGTCACACAACTCCCGAGTGGTGGTGGCAGTTTTCCAGCTGCCATACCACTTGCTTTCTTGGCCTTGGTGCCCCTGTCTTGAGACTCACTTGGCTCTGCACCTCCACATTACAAGCAAATGAAGGTGCAGGCAGGGGAAGCCATGGTGGGCTTGGTGTCCCAGCAAAGCAAGCCTTTGGGTTCCCTGACGGAGCATGTGATCTTCAAGCCTCTGGTCTCTTGGCCCAACATTTGGTCTTCTTCCCTGAAATTCTAAGGATCAAGGACTTGCCTATTGTCAAATTACCCTCTAGGACCATGATTCCCCCAAGCCCACTCCAGAATCCAACTGAAGCTCTCAGTTAAGTCAGCCTGTGGAAGTAGCCAAGGTGATGGATTGAAGGGCTGCTGTCAGAGGAAGCAGAATGGACCAAGCTCAGGGACCGGAGAGGCAGCTGGACCACACTTCCCTGAAGTGCAAATGTCACCCCCAAGCCACCAGCCTTCAGATTTCAGCAGCATCAGTACTCATCAAGGGCTGCTTAATTTTCCTTCAACATCTGAAAGCTGTCAGCAGGGAGGGCACTGCCAATTAGTCCATCAGTGAGTGAGAATCAAATTGAAGGTTGTAATTGCCCGGGGACCCATAGGCAAGTGTCAACATTCTGTAGGAGGGTGAGAGGCCTGAGAGTTTAGAGCAAATAGAGATTCTCTGACTCTAAGAGAAGTGTCAGTCATAAGTGGAGAATAATAAATGTATAATTCTTTTAGTTCCTGGATGTTCTATGTTAAGGCAACTAAGTCCTATAAATTCCTTCTCTTTAATACCTTTCAAATTCCTTGCCTCCAAGGCCATCCCTTAGCTCTTGTCTTCTGTGTCTGGAGGATCTCAACAGCCTCCTAAATGCTCTCTCTGCCTTGACTCTGGCACCTTCCAGTTCTATTTCACATGCCACCAGGGTGATCTATCTAAAACCAAACTTGATCTAGCATGCCGTTTGCTGAGGGCAGAGGTCTCTAAATTGGCATGTATACACCCCAGAAATACACAAGACAGACTGGGGTGTAGAAAGAAAAAAATACAACTTGTATTTCTATTTATTTTTCTTAAAACCAATCAAAAAGAAATTGCGTTTTACTAATATGTAATATGCATCTTGACACTGGCAACTCTGCTCAGCCCAGGAGGTGTCACAAAGGGACAATGGGGGCCCACAATGACGGGGGTTGACAGCACTGTCCTCATTCAACCCTACAGGCTCAGCCTTTTTTCTCTAAGTGGCCCACGGCAGCACTGAATCAGATTAACCATAAGCCTTGATTCGTAGCATATGTCATAACTGGTCATTCATTCATTTATGTAGGTACCTATTTTTCACAGTAGGATAAGCACCTGTAAACCCACCATCCAACCTGAAGGCTGGGACCTTGACAACAACTTCCACCTAGCAGCACAGCCATTCCCCATCCCATCGTCCCACTACTCCTACCCAAGACCACCTCCATCCTGAATCACGGGTCCGTTGTTCCCTTACTTCCTTTGAATATAGTGTTAACTCATCTGTATGTGTTCCTTAAAATTAAAGATTTTTATTTTAGTTGCTTTTACCACTATAAAAAGGGCATTGTGCTATATGTAATATTTTGAGTCTTTTCTTCCCCCACTTAATGTAACTTTGCTAATATTCATTCATCTTGATATACCACAGAGTTCCATTCATTTCGACTGCTGTGCAATATGCCATTGTGTGACTGCATCACGATTTATTCATCCACTCTCCTATTTATGGGCATTTGAGTTGTTTTCATTAATAGATAAAATAAAAGCTTATTTTAAAATTTAAGTGGAAATGCAAAGATCCAAGAATAGCCAAGACAATCTTAACATATATGTATATTCTCTAAATGGACTCATATGTAGAATATATAAAGAATATCAAAATTCAATTACAATAAGATAAATAATCCAATAGAAAACGAGGAAAAGACTCAACCTTAATGGAAAAAAAAACCCCAACTGGGCAATAAATACATGAAAAGATGCTCAACCTCATTTATCTTCAGAGAAATACAAAGTAATACCATAGTCATAGTAAGATGCGACCTCACACCCAACACAATGATGAAGATTAGAATGATTGACATTACTAAGTGTTGGTGAGGATGTGGAGAAACTAGAACTCTCAGACTTGCTGGTGAGAATATAAATTAGCACAAACAATTTGGAAAACTGGCATTGTCTACCAAAGTTGAACGTATATACAGTAGTCCTTCCTTATCTGTGGTTTCACTTTCTGCAGTTTCTCCTTTCAAAGTTTCAGTTACCCATGGTTAGCTGTGATCTAAAAGTCGGTGAGGACAGTACAGTACAATAAGATATTTTGAGAGAGAAAGATCAGTCACATAACTTTTATTATAGTATATTGCACTAATTGTTCTATTTTATTAGTTATTGTTGTTAATCTCTTGCTGTGCCTAATTTATAAATTAAACCTTTATCATAGTTATGTACATATAGGGAAAAAACATACCATATATAGCGTTTGATACTATCTGTGGTTTTAGGCATCCACCAGGAAGTCTTGAAACATACCCCTTGAGGACAAGGCGGGACTACTATATCCTGTATGATCCAGCAATTTCACTACTAGATACATGGCTGAAGGAAATTTATACACACTAAAAGACATGCATAAGAATGTTTATAGAAGCATACTCACCAGTTTAGTGCCAGTTATGGAGGTAAATTCTACCCCAAGGGCATACATACTTGATACACACACACACACACACACACACACACACACACACACACACACACCCTTCAGCATACCTACATCAGCATATAAGTGAAACTCGAATTCACATCTCCCCAACAGGGTGTATGGCAACGGTATTTCTGGGTAGGGTGGGCTATAGAAAGGCACTCTAACCCCCTATAGAAAAAGTTATTGTGTTTCTGTTGATAGAATGTCAATTCATGGATTTAGTGCTATTGATAATATCCACTCATCACCAGATTTTTTTTAAATTAAAAAGATTGTATTTTGGACTTTAGGTATTCAACATTTGAGTTGATCATAATCCTTGGTTATAACCCATGGTCAAGATTGTTTCATGTATGGCCTTATTGTTCACTCATTCATGCATGCATGCATTCATTCGTTTTTTACTCACTACCTGTGTTAGTCTGTTTGTGTTGCTATACATGAATAACTAAAGCTAGGTAATTTATAACGAAGAGGCTTATTTGATTCATGGTTCTGCAGGCTGTACAAGAAGCTTGGCACCAGCATCTGCTATTGGTGAGGGACTCAGGCTGCTTCCACTCGTGACAGAGGGCGAAGGGGAGCTGGCGTGTGCAGAGACCACATGGTGAGAGAGGAAGGAAGGAGCGGGGAGGTGCCAGGCTCTTTTTGACAACCAGCTCTGGAGGGGATTAATCTATTCACAAGGGATCCTGCCCATGACCCAAACACCTCCCATTAGGCCCCACCTCCAACACTGGGATCAAATTTCAACATGAGGCCTCAGGACACAAACATCCAAATTGTGGCACCATCCACCTCAAAATCTAGATCTACATGGATAGCATGTGTGTGTTCCTCACCTGTCCTGGCCCCTCCCTGGGCTCTCACCACCTCTGCCAGACATCACCAGTATACTAATCCTTTTGCTTTCCTTTCCTTTGCTTTATTTTCCAATTGTGTCACCTATATACATAGGCCTATATTATATATTTCTTGCTTTAATTTTGAAGTTGGGTATGTAGCTTTCCAGGATGTGTTTTTCCCACTCACTATGATCTAAGATTCACTCGAGTTGCCACACACAGTTTACTCCTTTGCATTTTCCATGCTGTAAAATATTCCATTTGGTGAAGAATCATAATTTATTTATCCATTCTTCTCTCCATGGACTCTTGGGTTGTTTCCACACAGGGCTGCTGTGAACAGTCTTGTTGAAACCCTAGCACTTGTCCTTTCTCAGAGCTGTTGTTGAGGCTACATTATGCATCTGGGCATGTATTTCTGGAAAGGTGGTAACAATAATTATCATCATCATGTGGTGGTGATAGCTGATGTTTGTCTCATGTGTTACCTATGACAAAGCACTTTCATCAACATTATTTAACTGGACAACTTCAGGCATAGGCGGGCCTGTCTCAGGGTAGGAAGTGGCCAAATGCACGTCCTTTAGATCTTATTTAGCATGTTATTCTGATGCATTCTAGGACCTCAGGGCTCGATTACCATTTCTGTCACTGTAAAGTCTGGTTTCTTTGCAATACATTATTCCAACTGGGTGGGATATTTTATGCCGGTGGGCATTTAAGGAAACTGAGGCATATAAAAAGGCCATCATAGGGTGGCCAGGCCTGGTACCATCTAGGGTTTCTTCTATTCTCCAGCCAAAGGTGAGAGCCCCCAGGGCCTGTGGAGGCCAGGGGCTGCCTGGGAGGTGGAAGTCCTAGTACCATCCACCAGGCACCCTTCCTCCTAGGATGAGAGCTGGTCATCCTTGCCTCTTCCGGACTGTCTGCCTCTCCCAGTTCCCATGTCAGCTCTTGTCCTGCGAGGCCAGGCTCACTCGGAGGCAGAATGCCAGCCCTTCTCTGCTCCCCATCCCCATCACCCGATAATGAATACTAGCTAAGTGATGGGCTGGTGCCAGCGACCTCCCAGCAAATATTCCCCTGGAGCCTGGATCAATAACACTTAGCTGCTCCCTTTCAGCTAAGAAGGTAGGCAGCAGGAAACCCAGCCTGGGCCTTTCCCTCAGGGAGAGGCTGCTCTGACAACCCCAAGCCCACCCTCATAGGCTCTTGTGATTGTCCAACCCTCATGCAGGAGTGAAACCTGTGTCCACATAAGACTAATCACCCCCTGTCCTCAGCCTGTGTCCCCCCACCTCTCCTGAGAATGTGATTGTTAATCTCCACCTCCAGGACAGGGATCTTGTCTAGAGAGCTCAGGCTTAGGCTCTCGGTCCATGGAGAGCCATCAGCTGTCCCATAACCTTGAGCTTCATGGTTAGAGAGGATTAGAGAAGAAAGAGGGGGCGAGGAAGCATTTCACACATAGACGGTCAATTCAACAAGCTTGGTTGTACTCCGTGTCTAGTCTACTCACTGTCAGGCCCAGCCTGGTCCTGAGAATGACATCCTTTGTGTCCTCAGAGGTCATGCAGAGTTGAGGGAATAATGATGGCCAGCATCACAAAGTGCCTCCTTTGTGCTGGGCTCTGCTCCAAGCCCTTGGCGTATGACTCACTGAATCCCACAGTGACCCATGAGATACGTGCTATCCTTCCCACTTTGGTGACAAGGAAACTGAAGCACGGGGAGGTGAAGTGACTTACCCAGGGTCACAAAGTTAGGACGCGTGGAGCTAGGGGCTGACCGCAGGCTAGCTAGCCACAGAACACATGGTTGGGGCCTCCCCACCAACCACTTCCATGACACTCCACCCCCTGGGCTGGGAACGGGGCTCTGGAGGCAGACGTTCCTGGCTCTGAGTCCAGCTGTTGTTTATCATGATGTGATGGGTGCATTTCTCAACCTCTCGTTTCTCTGAGGCTCCCTTTCCTTGTGTGGAAAATAGAAATAATACTTAAAGGGTCGTTGCGAAAATAAAAATGAAATGAAGTACAGAGTTGGTGTTCCATAGGTATTCATTTCCTCACTGTGGGGCCAGGGCCCCTTAAGCCTCACTGAGGATGCAGGCCTTCTGGCCTGGGGCAGGAAAGCCCCGGCCCACCACCTTGGTCGTGGTGTCACCTCCCTGTTCTGGCATCACAGCCCCACCATCTTCCTTGCTCTTCCCAGGTTCCTCTTCCTGATGCCTTCCCAATATCCCAGGCCTCTTCAAGAGTGGGGAGCTGGCTTTAACCACTTCCCTCCCCTGCTGGCCCCTACTACCCCTGCCAACCTCCCTGGCCACAGCTGACACCTGTCAGGGTAGACTTTCGAGGCCATTCTCCAAATACTGGCAGGGGCTCTGTCCTCTGCAAGGAAGGCTTGACCATGTCGTCTGGAAACACTGATTTGCTGCTACACAGCTTAGACCTGTGACCAAACGAGCTTCTCAAAATGGTCTTTTCCCTTTCCCTTGAGTTAAATATCTCACTTGGTCATAGCAGACCTGGCACATTGGTTATGCAATGCTGCATAACAAACCACCCCAGGCTTAATGACTTTGTACAGCAGTAATTGTGTATCATCTCGTGGTTTGGGTGAGTCAGGAATTCAGATAGGTACAGGGAGGATGTCTTATCTCTGCTCCATGAAGCCTGGGGTCTCAGCTGGAGAAGTTGAAGGCTGGGAGGCTGGACTCATCTGAAGGCTTGACTGGGGATGGAAGATCTGCTCTCAGGTGGTTCACACACGTCACTGACAAGCTGGTGCTGGCAGTTTGGTTCCTCTCCCTGTGGGCCTCTTCCCAGGGCCACATGAGTGGTGTATTAGTCTGCTCCGGCTCCGTAACAAAGTCCTGCAGACCAAGTGGCTTAAACAACAGACATGATTTTCTCACAGTTCTGAAAGCTAGAAGTCTAAGGTCAAGGCATCAGTAGGATTGTTTCTTCCAAAGCCTCAGTCCTTAGCTTGCTGAGGGCCACCTTCTCCGTGTCCTCACATGGTCTCCCCTCTGTGCGTGTCTGTGTAATAATCTCCTCCTCTGATAAGGGCACTGGTCAGATCAGACTAGGGCCCACCCTAAAGCCCTCATTTTAACCTATCTCTTTAAAGGCACTACCTCTAAATATAGTCACACTCTGGGGTACTAGAGATTAGGATTTTCACATGTGGATTTGGGGAGACACTATTCACCTCATAACAAGTGTCTTCATGAAATGGTGGCTGGCTTTCCCCAGAATGAGTGACCCAAGAGACCAGGGTAGAAGCTGAATGTCTTCTACGGCTAGGCTCAGAGGTCACCCAGCATCAATTCTGTACTAGCCTGTTGGTTTCACAGGTCAGCCCTGTTCGGCATGGGAAGATGCTAAATAAAGACAAGAATTCTGGGAAGTGAGGCTCCAATGGGGCAAATGGAAGCCTTCTCCTACATTTAACACACGGCAGAATGACCTCCTCTGAAAGAGAGCACCCGGAAGACTCCCTCGTGCTTAACAGTTGGGTAGGTGGTTCCAGAGGAATCTGGAGGAGGAAGTGGGCAGTTCTCCAACTATTACCTCATGGAGGAAATCTCCTTCCCTCCATGGAAACCTGGGGCTGGCATCCCAGTTGTAAAAAGAGGTTCCGTTCTGGTTCCTGGCTTGCCCCACCTGCCACGTGGTGCGTTGCAACTGGGCAGCTGAGTTTTGTTTGCTCTACGGTAGACACCGTAGGGTCCACCGTCAGGTAGACACGGATAAGTAAAATGAATAAGATACCTGCTGTTTGCAAGGAGCTTGTCCTGTAGCACATGGCATTGAACGAGTGCACAACACAGTAATTCATAAGTTAGACCGTGATTGTTAATTCCCAGAGAACACTGGGCTGTATTCATGGCAGAGGAAAGGGAGGTCCCACTCCTTTGTTCTGAGTAGATGTGACTTAAAAGCAGAAGTCTGTTATTCCTTCTCCATTATCTGATTAATCTGCAGAAAAACAGACTCGTGGTCAGGTCAGCATCTGCTACTGTTGATCATAGGGTGAGAGGTCAGTGCTGGGACCCCGGATGATTTGCAGTGTATTTACTGAGTCCTCACTGGGAGTGTGTCCATGAAGCTATGGAATAGGCTGGAGACCATGTGCCAGCACAACCCTGACTTAGAAGCTGGTCAGCTCTGATAACTGCTGGCCTTCTCCAAGCAGATGTGGACTTCCCATCGACGTGGTGCTGGGGTCATGAAACACAGCTCTCGGTCCTACCTTGGAGTCCTCTGCAGGCCTGCCAGGTGTCCCCTCCTTCCTCTTCCTGTACCCCAAGGCTTCACATCAGAAGAGCCAATTGTTTCCGGCCAGCCCCATTTCCCCATCACCTTCCTCCTAAATGAAAACTCACCTGGCCCAAGTTTTGGGGACAAAAGGGGAGAAGGGCTCATCCTGTGATGGTACCTTTCCTTCCTCTGAATCTTTGGGACTGATCTGAAGTTCCCATATCCCCGCCCTGCGAGAGGAGGGGGTGATTCCTCCAGCCCCAGCTGGCCACATGCCCCACTCACCCCATCCATCATCCCGACAGGTGGGCCCTGGAGGGAAGTCATGAGCAGGACAGGGGTAATTAGGATCCATTAAGGAGATGAGGCTGAGCTGCAAGGGGGACCATTCGTTCCAAGGCACCCTCTTCTAAATGGGGCTGTCAGCCAGGCAGAGCTCACTCCCACGAGTTCCTGGGGAGGCTGAGGCAGCCGGGTAAACGAGCATTGTGAGGACAGAGAGGCCTGGAGATGAGGCAGGGGCCAGAAGCCAGCATTCCAGCAGATGGCAGATGGCTGGGGGCAGAGAGGAGGGGACAGGACGCCCCAGCAGGATCCGATGTAGGCGCTTGCTCCTGAGCCCAGGACTCAGCTTATGAATCCAAATTCCACAGTCAAGGTAGCTTTCGGCAGCCTCGCCACACAGCCTAGCCCAGGACAAGCCTCGCGGCAGGGGAAGAAGCCAGACTAGGGCCCAAGTCGAATGGCTCCAGGGGCGCTGTCTCCAGAAGGCCCCTGCCAAAGATCGCAAACATGTTCGCAAACGTGTTGGTTGAAAGGGTTACAGATTAACCTCTTAGCAGCTCATCAAGCACCTTCTTCCTGATCGATCTGTCAGGTTGGTGGCTTCCCTGAATGACAATGCTCAATAGTGACACTTTGATTTCTTTTTTTTCTATTTTGATCGGATCAGAAAAATTGTGGGGCCAGGAGGATGGTGACAGGGTGGAGGGTACACAAAGGAGTGAGGTACAAGAAGCCTCGATTGGAAGGCAACCAAGATCAAAGCTCACCTTCTCCTAAAGCCAGGCCTGCCTCCGCTGCAGGAGGACAGGAGAAGATGTTCCAGGAAATTGAGCCAACTTTGGGGAGATCCAGTGGCCCACACGTGCTTGCTCACACCCCTGTGCACAAGGTCATGACTGAGAGTGGGCCTGTCGATCTTGACACGGTACCCAATCACCAGAAGCCCTCAGAGGCCTCAGTGACAGACTCTGGCTATCTTGTCCCGTCAGCCCCTCCCACTGGCGCAAGGAAGACGGATAGGGGAGTATCCACCGTCCAGATGCAGGTGGTGGAGAAGACAACAATGGTTCCTGAATTTAGGTGCAGTGCTTTGTCACACACGACTGGCTCCATCCTCGTGGTGGTGGCAGCAACACTTGCCTCCAAGGTACCACCAGGCGACAGCTTACCACCAAGTGACATGCCCAAAGTGACACAGTTTGCCAGAGTCTGACCCAAACCAGCCCTTTTTTCCAGCAGAAAGTTCAGTTCTTTACCACATGAGACCTGTTCGTATCATCTAAACCCCAGCAAGTGGTCCAAACCCTCACAGCCCAGTCTGCCTGTAGGAGTCTGGACTCTTTATTCACTTGTTCATTAGAAAATATTTTAGAACTGAAAAGGAGTTGATCCTGTGATCTTGACACCTACATACCAAGCCCTCAGTGACTCCTACATGCTAAGCTCACCCCGTGGTGGGACAGCTCAGCAGACAAGCCCAAGTTTAAGTGAGGCCATGCAGAGACATGAGCGTGGAGTTGCTGAGACGAAGTTGATACATTTTGTGGCTTGAACTCCTCAAAAAGAAGCCAAACTTTCACCCTTTGGTCATTTAGCTGAAGCCTGTACCTCCTAAGTAAAAAAGCAAGAAGATACATTCTGAGTATAATTCAGTGCATTTAATGTAGGCACAAATGCTATCTAATATATTTGCTGGGTCTTTAGTTAGTAGGATTTTCTTTTTCCTTTCTTTTTTTTTTAAAAGGACTGGGGATACCCAGTGCCATGTCTGACTTGGTCATGTCTGGAAGGAACTAGAAACATCGTGATGAATGGCCACAGACAGCAGCCCAGGACCCTTGGGGAAGGCACCCATCGGCTTCCTCTTTTCCAAGGCAGTGAAATTTGGATCTTGGGTGCCTTTGTCTGGCTTGGCCTCCTGCGGGGTCCGAACTCCCTTTGCCTTCTGTTGCTGTGTTTTCAGTCAAGGTAGCAATTAAGCCCATGTGAGACCAGGAGATGGGAGAAGCCACTTACTAATGTGCTGAGGGAAGGAACAAAACAAAACATAAATAATTGTGCTGAGGCTTGATGTTAAGTATAAGGAGGGACTAATAATTCCGACTGGCAGAAACTTCTGAATCTACCACCAGGCTCCCCGAGGCGGAATGGCAGTGAATGGCCACACATTTGCATAATAGCTTTCTTGTTGTTCCCTTTGTTCTTTGTGTTGCTTCAACTAATTGCCGTTAAGCACCCTGTTATTTCCCTCATTCCTCTGAAAGGAGCCAGCCCCAGCGAACCAGAAAATGGTAACTTTCACCAGCACAGTGTTGTTGTTACACATTTATAAATTTGGCGATATGTAAAGAGACAAAGCTCTAGATCAAGATCGCCCCAGGAAACCCTCCTTCTGCCCCTTTAGTAAACAGGTTGTGGATGCTTTTGTCCAGGCCTGGCTTCACAGCCGTGCCACAGGTGACCCAGCGGAGCTGCGCCATGCTTGTGAGGCTTCCAAAGGCATTATGCTTGGCTTAATGCTCTGCTGCTGCTGTCCAGAATTTCTCCGTATTTTTTTTTTTTGCAAGAGGCCCCACATTTTCATTTAGCACTTGGCCCTGTAAATTCTGGACGCTTCTCTCTCTGCGTCAGGCCTGGTCGACATATGCCTAACGCCAATGGCAAAGTGGACACCATGTGATAAGGATTCCCAAGAGTCCACCTGGGGACCCAAGCATTTCCGTGGCTCCCTGTGTTCTTCAGTGGCTGTGATGATTGTGGTTTCCCGGCTTCGTAGGAGGTTCAGACCAACCAGGGGTCTGTTTTCCTCCATACTCTTATTACTGTCCCTGCTGTAGCTGGTATTAATTTGCTGCCCATACAAATCTACTGCCCTCTTCTTCCCGGCCAGTAGAACACAATTTTGTTTCCATATTCACACTTTTCTCTGAGGTCGTCTGCTTGGGAAAAGTGACTTTATCTCTAGTCCTTTCTCAGGAGGGTGAGGCATGGATTTTGGTGGGTCTCTAGTGGCCCCATTCTTCTTCCCATCATTGGTTTTGTCATGAGACCTAGTCTTTGTTAATGAGATGCAAGAAGAATGAGGTGGTTTCTACAAAAAAGATTTCCATTGAAGAAAAGAGACTCAAGGGAGGAAATGGCCCCCTCTCTTCAGGTGGATAGGGTCACATCTACATGGGATGCCTAGAACTATGCAGCCATCTTGTGACCATGAGGCACAAGACCAAGAGGCTCGGGATGACAGTGAACAATGTTGGAAGGGTCTGAGTCCGTGATTACATGATTGAATAGATATTAACCAACCTGGAACCAGCCTACCTACTTCCAGGACTCTTGCTATGTAACTTTAACTTTTTTTTATCACTTAATATATGCTTATTTAGGTTTTCTTTTCTTTGTAGCCGAAAGCTTTCTAAAGAATAAACAGGGTTTTGCCTGCCTATAATAGGTGTGCTGTGGGGGGTTTATCTGATTTAATGTTGGGCGCAGGGCACACAGGGTCTGCACTTGGCACAGGACTAGCTAGACTGCTTGTAAGGAATGTGAGTGACCTAACAGAAAAAGAATATAGGCAGCTCAATGTTTATGAAGTCTAGTTCTGATTCTGTTCCTGACTGTGACTTTGACAAGATGGAATGTGGGAAACTAAGGCATTGAAGAGTAAAGTCTTGACTTTGGTTGCATCATGAACTAAAGAAACAATCTAGATCACCTACTTGGAACCAGTTCCAAGTAAAATTGGGACATAAGAAAAATTTGTCTTTGGTGCACCAAGATTCTTCTGTATAAATCTGTTCAACTCTTTGACAGTAAGCCTATCCCAGGAAATTGTTCTCTGCCCATTTTCTATAGTCTATTTTGTGTTCAACAAAAGGGCCTGGGCCGGGCACGGTGGCTCCTGCCTGTAATCCTAGCACTCTGGGAGGCCGAGGTGGGTGGATTGTTTGAGGTCAGGAGTTCGAGATGAGCCTGAGCAAGAGCGAGACCCCGTCTCTACCAAAAATGGAAAGAAATTAGTTGGACGACTAAAAATATATATATAAAAAATTAGCCGGGCATGGTGGTGCATGCCTGTAGTCCCAGCTACTCTGGAGGCTGAGGCAGAAGGATCACTTGAGCCCAGGAGTTTGAGGTTGCTGTGAGCTATGATGATGCCACGGCACTCTAGCCTGGGCAACACAGTGAGACTCTGTCTCAAAAAATAAAAAAAGAAAAAAAAAGAAAAGGGCCTGCTACTCAATAGGGATATTTACATTTTAGTTATTTTAGAGATAATTATATAGCCATAAAAATGAATCTCTAATGGTAGAATTTCAGCTCTTATCAGCCCTAGATGATACAATTTTAGACTACAGTGATTTTTCTAAAATTCCATGGTATTGATAGCTGCCAATTTCTCCTGCTTGAAGGGAGGCCTCAATCCTGCCCTACACTTCCATGAATGTTTTGCCCCTCTCAGCTGCCATGACCCTTTGCCCGCTCTCTGCCCTAAGGCAGGTTTTGGCTGACACTATTATCTAGCAGGCATTTTTATTTGCACCAATTAAAAGAGTCTGAGCTGGTAATGGGAAAGATAGGAGGTAAGAAGGCCTGCAGACACAGGTCTGGCAGAAAATAGACCCATCCATTCTCTTCCTCCCAGAAAGAAGAAGAACAATAACAACAAAATTGCTTTGACTAATGCAGTGGAGTAGCCAGAACACTGTGAGTAAGTTCACAAATGCAGCAGCCTTTTTCAGCATGTCCCTGGCTGCGGGGAAAGGAGCCCTTCGGCTGCCAGCCCTATTGCTACTGCTTTTCCATGTCTCGCTCTTGACCCTGCTGAGAAAGTCCAGCCTGGAAAGACCTGGGGGAGGGGCTCAGTGAAGGGGCACGACTGTTGCCAAGGAGACCAAAGGGTAGTGAGAGGGAGACACAGGCTGCTCTGTCCACTGTTAACCCTTCACCGGAGAAGGAAAAACGAGGCGAAGGCTCAGGCAGCAGGAGCAGGTCGGTCCGCCCGCCCCCCTGCAGACTGCAGATAAGCCCCTCCATGGAGACTTTCCTGTAATCAACGTCTGCCCAGTTCATCTCAGTGGCCTGCTCCCTACGTGCTGTTCTGCTCTTCAGCCTGCATCTAGACACAGCCAGACCGTGGAGTGGACCTTAAAGATAGAGAAGCGGAAGCCTCAGGCAGTGATGCCGCCCCAGTGAGCGAGACCTTCAGAGAGGAGCTGGGCAGGGGCTGTGCCGCTCCCATCAGCACTTTCTAGAGACCCCAGGACGTCCAGGAAGGGCTTGGCTAGCAGGTGCCCTGAGATGCTCGGAGACCAGCCGCAATAGTGAGCCAGACGGCCACACTCTGGCCAGGTCCACCTGTGCACTCCCAAACCCCTCTGGGTCTTAGTGTCCTGGAGCAAGCCTGCTGCAATCAGCCCTTCAGGGACTACCTCAGGGTGTCGCTGTTCCTATTCTGGCTCCACTGCAACGAATCCCCTTGGCTGTCCGCCCAGTCCCTATATGGTATTCATGAGGCCACTGGGGGCTGGGGGCTTTCTGCCTCCTACCATGCCCCAAACTTAAAGTGTCTAATGGGTTGCCACTCTCTAAGAAAGCACCATTTTAGAGTGAAAAGATCCTGGACCACACACCACTGGTCCTATAGATCTCAAGAAATACCTGGGAGTGTTGGAATAAAACAGTGCTACCATTAGAACTTTCTGTGATGATGGAAATGTTCCCTCTCTACGCTGTCCAACACGTAGCCACCAGGCACACATGGCCCTGGAGCACTTGCAATGTGCCTAGTGCCACTGAAGACCTGAATTTTTAATTTTATTTCATTTCAATTAATTAAAATGGAAACTCAGAGAGCCGCACGTGGCCAGTGGATATTGTATTGGACAGAGCAGGGGAGGATGAGGCCTCCTGCCAACGTGTCTGTAGATACCAAGCAACAGGGAAATACTGCGCTGTCCCCGCTCCCCCTGCACCCTCCGCCAAGCCAGTACTTCTCAGACGAAATCAAATGTCCCTCTCCGTACACACCCTTTTCCTGCTCAAAGTTCCAAGCATCAGTGGTGGGCAGGAGGCAACACCTACACATGTGTGTCAGCACAACAAACAGAAAGAGAGGCCCAGGGCTGGGAAACACATCCAGCAGGCCTGGGGAGCAGAGAGCCTGGGACCCCGTCATGTTCCACTTCCGCCTGGCAGGGGCTCGGTGCCCTGGGAGGGTTGAAGGTAACAACTAAAGCCTCGTGTGTACACACTTCAGGGTGTGAATGAATTGAAACCATCCTTGCTCTCTGTGTGGGGGCCCTGCGTGGGGCCATCTCACAGGTTGAAGCTTCACTGTAATAAGATCCTTCCAGTTTTTTCTAAGTGCCTGGGCTAGGGTCTGAGTCAGACTTTTCTTCTGTTACAGCCCGTCACGGTAACGCAAGGGGCCAGCATATTAGTGTTTGGGCAGGTCTGTAATCATGTGAGCGCAAACAGAGGCATCGGCTTCTCGTTTTCACTGAGCTCAGGTCACCTGGGTGATGACAGGGGACTGTTCCAGGAAGAAAGCCCAGGGATTTGGCAGATGGTGAATATGAGGCATGCATTCCAGGCAACCAGAACAAGGGGAGGTACCATCGTCACTGGGGGAGCTAGACAGTGTGATTGGACTCCTCGTTTCTCCACCCTACACCTGTTCCTCATCACACGCGCCCCGTCTCTGGAAGACAGCTCCCCTATACTCGTTCCCCAGAGAAACTGGCAGGTAGCATCTCAGACACCTCCTGGACTGCCCTTCTCCCCCACCCTACATCGAATGTCACCAAGCTCTGTGGATTCTACCCCAGAAATGTCTCTAAACCCCCCTCATCCTGGCCTTGCTGCCTCCATGGGGGACCTTGGCCATTCCTCACCTGGGCACCCCCTGTGTCTCATCCCCTGTCAGTCCATCCTCCCTCACTTGCCAGAGGTACCAGACTAAAAATCAACCCATAAGGTCCTATCACTCCCCTGCTAAATCTGGGCTCCATTTAGCCTAAAATATAATGTCAACATGCCTCCAAGTGACAGATAAGGCCTCTTAGGAGCTGTCCCCAGGGTCCCTCTCCAACCTCACTTCAAACAGGTCTGCCTGCATGGACCCAGCTACAGTCCACCGCTCTCCCCTCCCTCTGCATCCTCTGCCTGCGCAAGCCTGGCCTTGGCATGGGCTATCCCTCTGCGAATGTGCTCTTCTGCTCCCAACAAACTCCTGTCCATCCTTCAGCAACTAGCTCCACCATCCCCTCCACTGTGAAACACCATTGCACTCAGAAGGAATCGAGTGCCTCCTCCTCTCTGCTCCACAAAGTTCTAGTGTATGTTCTGGTTTTTTGTCCCAAGTTCTGTCTCCCCTTTAAACAGTGAGCTCTGATCTCCACAATGCTGTGAGTGTGGTATCTCAGTCTTTTCTGTCTCCCTTTGTCTCTGCACATGCCTGAGATAGAAAAGGTACTGCATGCATGGATAGATGATGGATGGATGGATTGATATGTGGGTGAGTGGACAGATGGAAGCATGAATGGATAGATGGGTGGGTAGATGGATGGTTGGGTGGATGGATGGATGGATGGATAGATGGGTGGATGGGTGGGTAGATAGAAGGATTGTTGGATGGATGGGTGGATGGATTTGATGGATACATAGGTGGGTGGGTGGATGGATGGATGCATGAGTGGATAGGTGGGTGGGTAAATGAATGGATGGATAGATGGATGGATGGATGGATGAATAGATGGGTGAATGAATAGATGGGTGGGTGAATGTATGAATGTGTGGATGGATAGATGGGTGGACAAAAGAACGAATGAACAAAAGGCAGGTTCAACAGACTAAAACTCAGACAGCAGGCAGGAGAGTGAGGGGGGACTCTGAGATTAACTTGTTTTAGGAGCAAGGTGTGGGAAAGTCAGAGCTGAGGTCAAGGAACTGAGGCAGGTGCCTGGAGTTGAAAGGCAACTCTCTCAGTGTGCATGGAAAGGAAGACCCTATGGCACAGGCCCAAGTGGCCGAGAGAGAGCCCACAGGAGATGTAAAGAAAAGACACAGCACAAGGAGGACTCCATTCTGAGAGGATGGAGACGAAGGGATGGGAAGAAACTGGCAGCCAAACAACAAACCATGACACCAAGCAGCCAGCTGTGGGGTCCCTTAACCCAAAAGGGGCTGAACCCTGAGAACCATATAGATTCAAGGCAACTAGGACCCCTGTCCACCCCCCAGAGGATCTGGAACCAAGCCCTAGAGTGTCCAGGCCCTGTATACACCCCACACCCATTCAGAGGAGACAGTTTTGCCAGAGCCACAAGGAAGGAAAAGTGCTCAGGACAGAGGATGATGATGGGGGCACAAAAAAATGAAGGAACACCTGAGGAAAAAAGAATCTGAGGGTGGAAGTTGTTGAGTAACAAGATACTTACATTGTTTCAGTGTATCTCCCCACAAGTTACTTCCCAGTTACAGAAGAAAGAAAACCTTAACAGCGAGAAACCCGAAAGGTACCAACTTAACCAAGGGGTTGACTCTAATGTCATCAACAATGGGACAAACCCCCATCGCCTGCTTCCTGATGTGAGGTTCCCCCAAGGAGGCAGAACACAGCATCACTTCTGTGGCATTTCTAAGCCTGAGGAAACCTCAAACAAGTCCAAATCCAAGGATGTTATGCAAATTAACTGGTCTGTACTCTTCAGAAATGTCAAGGTCATGAAAAACAAGGAAAGACTGGGGAACCACTTTAAATTAAAGGAAACTAAAGAAACACAATTACTGATAGCAATGTGTGATCCTAGATTGTATCCTGGACCAAAAAAAAAATAGTTCCTAAAAATGGACATTATTGGGACCACTGGTTAATTTGGAATGTGGACTATAGATTAAATACAATATCATACCAATGTTACATGCCTTGATTTTCACACTTTTACTGAGGTTATGGAAGAGAATGTCCTTGCTCCTAGGAAATACATACTAAATTATTAAAGGGTAAAGAGATGTGATGTAGGGAACTTACTCTCGAATGGTTCAGAAAACAAATGATGTATATATATCTTTAGAGAAAGAACAATACAGCAAATGAGGCAAAATACTAACAATGAGTGAATCTGGTAGCGTAAGAGCATGTTTTGTACATTTCCTTTAAAAATCTGTAAGTTTGAAATGTTGGCATGGATGCGGAGAGATGGGAACACTCTTACACTGCTGGTGGGACTGCAAACTAGTACAACCCCTGTGGAAATTAATATAGAGATACCTCAAAGAACTCATAGTAGAACTACAATTTGAGCCAGCAATCCCACTACTGGGTATTTACACAAAGGAAAAAAAGACATTCTATAAAAAAGACATCTGCACTCGGATGTTCATAGCAGCACAATTCGCAATTGCAAAGATGTGGAAAGAACCCAAGTGTCCATGAATACATGAGTGGATTAATAAAATGAAGTATATGTATACCATGGAGTACCACTCAGCCATAAAAAAATGATGAACTAATACCCCTTGTACTATCCTGGGTAGAGCTGGAGTTTATTCTTCTAAGTGAAGTATCACAAGAATGGAAAAACAAGCACCACATGTACTCACCATCAAATTGGTATTAACTGATAGACACTTATGTGCACATATGGAAGTAACATTCATAGGGCATCAGGCAGGTGGGAGGTAGGGATGGGTAAATTCACACCTAATGGGTACGGTGCACAATGTCTGAGGGTTGGGCATGCTTGTAGCTCTGACTTGGGTGGTGCAAAGGCAATATATGTAACCAAAGTGTTTTTACCCCCATAATATTCTGAAATTTAAAAAATAAAAATCTGTAAGTTTGAAACTATTTCAAAATAAAAAATGAAAAAGAAAAAGGATCTGAAAGAAGAGCTTTTGACCCCAAGAGAGAATTGTAAAGGGCTAACTCAAATTCCTCATGTGGTAACTTGGACCAAGACTTCAGGTTAGGTCTGAACAAAGGGCTGACAAAAAGAACGAACCTGTTTTTCCTAACCTCTACTTCCTCCAGGATCTGAAAAACACCTATTTTTACCTCTTCCCCCTCCCCATATTCCAGAATCTCCCCCTAGAGCCAGCCTCCATTTACTCCATTTACTCAGAAAGCCAGTATTGAAATCCATCTGCTCACAAGTCACTCAATCAGTGCCCTGGAATGTAAAGGTGCAAAAGAGGCTGACTGCCCCAGAGGACTCAGCAGCAGGGTGGGAGAGGCGGAAATGGGAGCAGCAAGTCTCGTAAAGTGCTCTGAAGACAGTTGAACACAGCACTGTGGGAAAATAGAGGCACAAGCTCTGGGGAGGAGAACCTAAGAACAGGCACGAAGGGTGATACTAAAGCTGGGTATAGAAGTGGGAGGAGTTAGGGGGAGAAGGAGGAGGCTGAGGAGCGATGGCATTCCCAAGAAGTCCAAAATGAGAAATGATTCAGAATGATTCAAGGGCCAGGATTTTTCCAAGAATAACCAGTATCCAGTGGAAATGTAGGATACAGCAGCAGGATAAATGAAGTAGGAATAGTAAAATCATAGGTAGAGACCAGACAATGGAGATTTTATCTACACGCCATAGGGTTGAGGCAAAGGAGAGCCCATCATGCAAGAGTGTAATGTGATCACATGTGATTTGCTCTAGAAAATTCTGGTTGTCATATGGAAAGTGTGTTGGGGGGGGAGGGGTGAGATCAGAGACAGGGAGAAGAATTGAAAGGCTATAACAGTGATCAAGGCTTAAGAGAAAGAGGCAGACCGGGACTTGCACAGCCCTAGGAGTGAGTGTATCCACACATTTTATACCCTGGGCACCTCATTTACCTCATTCTGGTCCCAGCCCTGGAACAAGGGCCTGAATTTGGGGAACAGAGGAGCCATTTTATGAAAGTGATAGAATCCTCAAGCTGCAAGGTCTGTGGGTATGGGGGGTGACAAGGAAAGAGGGAAAGGGTATCTTAGGGAGACTCCCTGGTTTTGGGGACAGGGGTTTGCACAATGCCCAGTACAAGGGAAACATAAGAGTGTTTGATTAATAGCAGAACAGCAGGCAGAAACCACCTTTCTCTGCGCAAAGGCACAGACAAGCTCTCCTGGGCAAGCTGGACACCCCCACCAATGAGGACATTGACAAGAGGCAGCTCTCACTCTCTGTGGTGGTCAGCTTAGTTCGCTCACCTGGGGCAGTGTCTGCCAGTTGGCCAACTGTTGAGTGAGGAGGGACTTCCATGGGGTTTATTCTCTGGGCCACCCTGCCCTTGTGGGGCAGCAGCCAAGAAGTGGTCCCAGGCTCCCGGGAGGCTGGTCCTAACCCTGGGCAGATGACCCACCCCAAGCCCAGTCCTTGGCTCTCGGTGAAAGCACAACTGCTATGAAAGGCCCAGACCTCCCTTCCCCCAAGGGCCAGAGGGGTGGGAATGATGCTTTTATTCCACAGATGGTTGAAAATAAACAAGCGTCTTAGTCTGTTCAGGCTGCTGTAACAAAATACCATAGACGGGGAGGATGATAAACAACAGAAATTTATCTTGCACAGTAAGGCTGGGAAGTCCAAGATCAAGCCGGATGCAGTGTGTGGTGAGGGCTTGTTTCCTGGCTCATGGAGAGCACCTTTTGCTGTGTCCTCACCTGGCAGAAGAGGCGAATGAGCTCTCTGGGGCCTCTTTTATAAGGGCACCAATTCCATTCGTGAGGGCTCCACCCTCAAAGCTAATCACCCCCCAAAGCCCCCACCTCCTAATACCATCACCTTGGGGTTAGGATTTCAACAGATGAATTTGGCAGGGACACAAACATCCAGCCCATTGAAAGGATTTACCAGGCTCCTACAGAAAATTTTCCTTCTAATTCGTTGTTTCTGGCACTTCAGCCTTTGACTACTTAGTGCCTTGTTATATTAGTTAACATTGTTTAACTATCTTACATTTTCCAATCCTGTGTATATTGTTTCTCTGATCAGGACACCTGTCCTTCCAGAATAAGGACACCATTGTCATTACTTATCCTTAACTCCCATATCACAGTAAAGAGAGGAAGAGCTTCCAGAAGGCTGAATGATGCAAGGAAGTAGTAACAGAAAGCTTGCAATGTTCTTTCTGACATGTTGCTTCACATAACACTAGTGCATGTGACAGTGAAGAGGACACTGAGGCCCCTAAATGTTGCAGGGCTTATCTGTGTTCACATAACTGACAAGCACAGAGCCTGGCTCTTCCTTCTGTGCCAGGGGCCATCGGGGAGGGCTCTAGCTTCAAGCCACCTGCTTTAAATCTTAGCTGCCAGCTTCGGGACCTTAGATAAGAGGCTGACACCTCTGTGCCTTGGTTTCCTACATCTCAACCAAAGCAGGGATGGTGATGACATTTGCCTCGGAAAGCTATTGTGAGGGTGAAAGGAGTTAATACAGCACTTGCTGACATCTGTGTTCATTTTTCCTGGGCACACGGCTGGACCAGAGCTTCTCAAGCTTTCATGTGCACATGGGCAACCTGGGGATCTTGTTAAAATGCACATTCTGCCTCAGTGGATCTGGGGCGAGGCCCAAAGTTCTGCATTTCTGTCAAGCTCCCAGATGGTGTTGATGTTGTCAGTGGACCACACTTTGAGTGGGGAGGAAGTAGAGCTCCTGTAGGTAGGGAAGTTACAACAACAACCACCTTGCTCATCATCCAGCCATATCACAGAACACATTTCAGCTATTTAAAATGATGCCCTGTTTGCTGACGGGGAAGTTTGCTAACTGAGCAGATGCAGAATAGAATCCCACATTGTTTAAATAACGCTAGATAAGTAGAATGATAGTATCTAGCAGACAGGAGAAAGGGAAAGGAGAGGGAGAGACGGAGAAAGAGAAAGGAGAAAGGAGAAAGAAAAAGTCACATATCAAAAAGCACTGATAGTGGTTATCTCTGGGGGATGGAATTGCAGCATTTAATTCTTTTCTTTATATGTATTCAAATATTTCCCTTTTCTACTATAATCATGCATTTTTTCTAGAATATGAAAAAGTTATTTTCATTCTTAAATGAATTCTCCATTTGCCTAAAATGTATTCCTTTACTGCACTCCTTATAAATAAGTTCCGGTTGGGGAGGGGTTCTTGGGTCCCTCATAGGGAGTTAGTCCTCAGGCCCTGGAGAAGGGACGTGGCAAGGGCCAGGCGACAGCTGTGAAAAAGCCTCGTCCCAGGCTGCTGCCGCCTCCTCAAAAAGATGCCCTGAGCACCTGGGGCCGCGTGAGCTGTCCATCTAGCCACTGACTGTGCATCTTGTGGGCACTAGTGACAGGACAAGAGGTGACCCTGAGCCCTGGGATGGGGCCAAACGCTGCAGCTAAAATAACCGTGTGACTTGATGAAGGGAGCAGCACCTGCAGGCATCCCTGACCGGCAGCCCCTTTGATCAGCGTCCCGGCTGTGTCCCCGCTTCTCCCCA
>NW_012152175.1:423566-476354 GCF_000956105.1 Propithecus coquereli | reverse complement strand
CTTTTCTGGGAGGAAACTCTCTGACCTTATTTCTCGCATGTCTCTGAGAACCAGAACCCAACCTGCCGCAAGGGTCTTGTAAGCAGAGGTCTGAAGGAGGGAAATGTGTATTCAGAAGCAGACGGGCTCCCTGGCCAATCCTGCACCAGCCATGGCTCCAGGAGCACATGGCCTTTCCCCGTGAGCCCAGGGCCACAACCCAGGCCCAGGATCACATGGTGAGTGTCAGCCAGGGGAGGCAGAGCTGTCACAACAAGCAGATCCAAAGCACTCAGTGGCCTAAAGAATGGAAGTCTATTTCTGTCTCAGGTAATGGCAAGGTGGGTTTCCACGTGGAAGGTGCAGCTCTGTTCCATGTGGTCGCTCAGGGCGTAGGCCAGCAGCTGCTCTGCTGCCTTCAGCGCATGGCTCCTAAGTTGTCCCTGGGCATGGCCCTTCTAGTCAGCCAGTGGGGGAAAGGGTACGGAGGGGTACAGAGAAGGCTCTGACAGGCCAGATGTGGAAGCGGCACTCATCATTTCTGCTCACGTGCCATTATGAGATCTCAGTCCCAAGGCCTGATCTAATATCGAGGGAGGGAAATTATCCTAACTGCAAGCTCAGGAAGAAGAGGAGGGTGGGTTTTGACAGATAGGCAGCAGTCTCCCCCAAATTTCATTACCTAGAGTCAGACCCCAAACTTTATGTGCATAAATAATTATTAAGCATCTACTGTGTGCTGGGCACCATGCAAGGCACTAGAGACTCAGTCCCTGCCCTTGAGGGTTTGTATACAGGGGAGGCCCTTGCTGTGGAAGCCCAGCCGGCAGCGCAGGGGTTGGGAGGAGACACAGCCAACACAGCCCCCCATACACCCTGCAGGTGTGGTACACATCATAAGAAAGGATTGTGCTCTATGGGCAAACAGAGACTTTTGGAAGTCCCCAGGTGATAAATTTGGACACATATGTGTGGGCAGAGTGCCTTGACCAGGTGTGCCTATGTTTGGATGTATACATTTGCATGCACGTGTGTACACACATATGCACGTGCTGGGATGTACAGATGTATGTAAGAGACGAGACAGGATTAAATGATATTTAGGACTAGCCAACATCCTCAACTAACATGCACATTTCCTCTCTATTCTGAATTCCAAAGGATTGGTCTAAAAGTATAAGTACAGGGCCAGGCGCGGTGGCTCACGCCTGTAATCCTAGCACTCTGGGAGGCTGAGGCAGGAGGATTGCTTGAGCTCAGGAGTTGGAGACCAGCCTGAGCAAGAGCGAGACCCTGTCTTTACTCCATCTCTACTGAAAATAAAAAAAATTAGCCGGGCATGGTGGTGCGTGCCTGTAGTCCCAGCTACTCGGGAGGCTGAGGCAGGAGGATCGCTTGAGCCCAGGAGTTTGAGGTTGCTGTGAGCTAGGCTGATGCCACAGCACTCTAGCCCAGGAAAGAGAGTGAGACTCTGTCTCAAAATAAATAAATAAATAAATAAAAGTTTAAGTACAGTAGCTGCAAATAAACCTTATTTCTCCTTTAAATATTCTTTCTTATTCTTAGATTTCTCCCCAGAACAATTCGGTTACATGCTATAGAGTTTAGTAAAATCCACTCCCAGCACCCTTGAGTCCAAGTGCCAGCCTCTCATTGACCCTTTATTCTCCAGCACAGGGGTCTGAGTGGAGCACAGTGCCCAGGTGTCCAGGTGCCAGAGAACTGTCCCAGCTTCACAGGTATCTAAAAGGAAAGCCCTCCAGTCCGAGGTTTTCTCAACGACATAGACAAGTGGGCCTCTCTGGCAGGGGTTTCACAACCCCAGGTAGAACTGGCTGGGACTGAGCCACTTCCCAGGAAGCAGCCAAGCAGACAGCAGTGGGAGATTTCCTGTCCAGAAACAGAGGTGATAAGATGCAGGAGAAATAGGAAGAAAAGACCCAAGCAAATGCAAGATATCACACACCTTAATGCAGTCAGGGAGAGTGGATGTCCTGAGACGAGGCAGGGGCAGCTGGCCTGGCTGGAGGAGTGGCCAGCAGAGGGGCAACTGAAGGGTCCACAGGCTGTCAGCACTTTTAGGCAAAGAGCGAGGATGAAGGGATTCGGTTCCAAAGCCAGAGTGAAACATGCTGGGAGTCAGCACGAGCACTTTCCAACTGCAGCGGCCCCTCGGAGAGATGCTCCGTTCACCTCTAGGCAGCTCCCCTCCGTGCCCAGGGGAGGAGGAGCACTGTGTGGGCTCCAGCCTTCAAAATCTAGAGTGGTCCCCACGTCCCCTTTCTGCAAGGTAGAACCCTGGTGGTCAGTCACCCTGGCCCACAGGTGTCCTCCTGCTACTCCTAGACTGAGGGTTAAGAAGTGATGGGCTGGGTACAGCCACTCTGGGGGGTCTAGCTTTGGGGGCAGCCTTGCCTTGAGTCTTGCTGCAGTGGGGAAAAGAGGGAAGGCCATGGTCCTATTGACTCCAATCTGCAAGTGACCATGATGGTTCTTCCCACCTGCACAGAGCTTTACAGCTAGCAAGGCCCTTTCCTTTCTCTTGTCACTGCCCACATCCCTGGGTAGCCCGGAAGGTCCCCCTGCTCTATCCCTCCTCTGTCCATATTCAGGCCCACCAGGGACCACCTTCTCCAGCAGAAGGAGGCGGGTCACACAAGGTCTGATCCCTGTTCCCCACTTTTGCCGCTGGGCTTCGCTGGCTGTGCCCCTCCCATTTGCTGGCATGAACACTGTGCCGCGATGGCCTTGCCCTGGAAGGGGACATTGTCAAGGCTCCCTGGGGCCAGAGGGATCCTCAGAGGACACTCAGCCGCTGCCCCGCCTCTGGGAAAGACAGGCAGCCCCTGAGTCATTGTGGGCAGATGGGAGCCTGTCCTATTTTTTTCAAAATATTCATAAGATATGCCACCATCTGCTTAGGTAGTCAAATGTGTATGATGATCTGACAAGGCCAAATGGGAAACTGCTAGGCACCATTTATGGTTGGGATCAGCAACGTGCAGGAAGGAAAAGAATCCCCTTTATCTAAACAGCACTTTCCAGTTTACCAGGTACTTTCTGGACAGATTTACAGTTTTCAAGGGACTTACCTGTGCAGCTTTGTAAAGGAGCACGACTTTTTAAATGTGGGCCTCATGCCCGAGACTCGGAGTGAGTGGTCTTGCATGTGATCTGGGCGTTTATGGCTTTGGAAAGGTCCGCAGGTGGTTTGGAAGCACAACCGGAATGAGAGCCCTGACTGCACCGTCTCATCCCTGTTCACGCCGCCCTGAGAGACAGAAAGGACACACACTGTTAGACCCAGGTTAGAGATGGGAAAATGGGGGTTTGAGACACTGAAATGGCTTGGCCAGGGGAATGCATTTAGCCAAGACCCCAGTCCAGGTCTTCGGCCCACTGGTGGGTGCTTTCCCATCACGCCTGACTGCCCGGCAGCCCCAGGACAGGGAAGAGTCTGCTAGGAAGTTCCCCTGCTCAAAAACACACCTCCCAGGGGTGTGGAACTCGCGAGTCGGTCATGCCCTAATTAATTTAGCATGTTCTTGCAGTGCTGTCATGTCAGGCTTCGACACCGCTGTGGGGAAAAAGGTAAACCAAAGAAAGCGGTCGTCTTTCTGAACCCTGAGCAGTGTCGACTTCCCAGCGTGGTATGTGTGTGCTGAAGCTGTTTAAGGCAGTTCCCAAACTTTTCTGATCATACAAAGCACTTGAGACACTTACTCAAACTGCAAATTCTTTAAAAAAATATATATTTTTGAAATTAAAAAAAAAACTGGATCAAGATCTCCGGGAGAGAGGATTAAGAAACTGTAGCTTTGACAAGTGCCTTGGTGATCCTCATCATCGCAGAAGTTTGGGAGAAATTGCTGCAGGACGGTGGCTCTCAACAGGGCAAGGTGGTTATTCCAGCAGGGCAGGGCTCCAGCTCAGCACCTCTTTCTTTAAAGTTGTCCTCGAGGCCTCTCTGGGTGATGAGAGTTCCACCTAGAGCAGGGGTTCTCGACTGCAGCACCAGTGGCATTTGGGGCAGAATTCTTCATCTGGGGGGGCCTGTCCTGCACACTGGAGGAAATGCGGTAGCATCCCTGGCCTGCACTCACCAGATGCCAGCAGTGCTGCCCATCCTGTTGTGACAACCAAAAATATTTCCAGAGAATGCCACATGCGCTGGGGGCAAAGTCACACACACACACACACACACACACACACACACAGACACACACACCATGGAGAACCTTTGGTCTAGCAGAAAGGAGGGAGGCCTGGACGTGCAGAACCCCCCGTCTCGGGTCAGTTCTGCTCCTGACCCTCTTTGTGAGATGAGCCACACACACAACTGCCTGAAGCCTCAGTTCCTCCATATGTAAAACAGGGACAGAGTCTGTCTTGCAGCAACGGTGTGAAGATGGATTCGGATTCAGAATGCAAGGGTTCTGACTTCCTTAGTAAAATGGCATCCGAAGGTGGAGAAAATTTGCCACCAGTCCCCTGAAGTTTCTGAGATTAAACCAACAATAAACCCCATAAAGGACACTTCCTTGATTCTGCCACCAAAGCGATGCTTGCCTTAGGGACAATGCCAGATTCAGCTCCTGGCATTGGCCGCCTCCACCACTCTGTTGCTCATCTCTACTGGTCCCAAATTCCCTGGGAAGAGAAAGCGAGGCGGAGCTGGAGAGAATCGCACAATCCCTCTCAAACAAGTCACTGGGGGTTAGGTCATTCTCTGTGACCAGGGCATTCACTCAGGCAGCTTAACAGCAACACACAGGGTAAATGTCTGGCAAAAACTGTTTGTAAACATGGCAATAATACCTTACACGTTTGGGTATTGTTAAATAAATAATACTGTATTTCAGCACAGCGTGGTTAGAAATTTTATTTTTTTCTAGAGAGGGCACCTGGGGACCAGGCTTTTCTTAATAGGTTAAGAGCTATATACTACACAGGTGGCCCTCAATTACTCAAGGCATACAAAGGTAGAGCTGGCCCTAATAATAGTATTAACTTACATCAATCACGCAGTGGACCAGGCACAGTTATAAATGCTTCACTCACCCACTTCAGCAACAATGCTATGAAATTGCTACTATTGTTGTCGCCACCGTGGATGAGGAAACTGAGGCACAGAGAGTTTAAGCAACTTGGCAACCATCCAAAGCTAGCGAGTGGCCAAGTGAGGCGTCAAGCCAAGGAGTCTGGACGTCTTCAGGAGGGCAATTGAGTCATGTTTATTTGCGTTTCAGCCCCTCCTCACCCCTGCAAAGCTGAACACACAGAATGTACCTGCTCATGTTACTAAGCACTGCAAAAAGGAGAAGTTCTGCAGAGCAACGGCAAGAGCATGAGTTTCCAAGTCAGATCAACACCGCCAGCTGTGTGTCCTGGGCAAGTTACGCACCTGCTTTAAGCCTCTGTTTCTTCAAACTGTGAAAATCTGAACACAGCTCACGCAACTATTTTAAGAAAAAGATGCAATAGTATCCATCATAACATAACTAGTGTGGTGCTAGCCCCTTGGTAGCTCTCTCAGTAAAGGTTTCTTCTCCCTCTTCCTCCCTTCTTGTTGACGATCCCATCACTGACTCCTCGACAGTGAGAGATCCTTCTCTCACGTCAGAAATCATTCCCCAATCCAGCTGTTTTGCAGAAGACAGACTGGTATCAATTTGGTTCCACACCTTCCTTCAACCCATATGTGAGCATCCACCATGTGCCAGAATGTTCTAAGCCATTGCATACGTCAGTGAACAAAAAGAAGGTGGGTCACCACCGGTGCAGAGCGTACTTCCCTAATGTGGCCTCTGGTTACTGTCTCCAGAGTCGGATTTACACAGGTTCCAGCCCAGGGACTACTCTGGTCAGGTGGTGTGCTTTGAGGGAACGTGACAACCACCCTCCAAAGCCCGATTTCCATCCCAGGAGTCATGCTCTAGGTTTAGGAATGTCTTTCTATTGCATCACCTCGGATGAAGCTCTCATCGGTTGTTAACAGATGGGAGTGAATTTATCCAAGGATACAGCACCACACCCCCATGCCTTCGGATTCCCAATCTAGTGATCCTCTGAGCCTGTCAGTGTGGCCTCTGCACAGGAAGGCGCCTGTTTCACCATCTCTGTCAGGGGGTGGGGGTGGGTGTCAGGAGAGGGGACAGAAGCCAGAGCCTTCTGGGGCTCTGCTCTACTGAGACAGGTCCATAGCTCATCACTCCGGTGCCTCAGTCGCACTCCCATTCCTAGGACCACGTGAGGGCTTGGGGAGAGGAGTCGTCCCATTGCTGCAAAGCAGACATTAAGTTTTAGAAACCAGCTTTCTTTGGAAAACTCAATGCCTCGCCCTGCTGTCTCCGGATGTCACGGATACAGGAGGAGTCGTTCCTTGCCTTGGGGAGAGAGAGAAATTGAATCTAGAGACATCACATGGATCATCTTAGCAGCATCTCCTATATTAAAAAAAACACCCCCTCAAAGAGGCAGCAGCCAAATTAATTGTTTTCCTGATTAACAAACACAATTAAGCCCCAAATGCTGCCGCTCGGGGGAAGGTTATTTGCGGTTTTTTTTTCTGGGGATCGTTCTGGCCACAGAGCAATGACAACTTCATTCTGATCCCTGCAAGAGGGGCCGAGAGAGAAATATCGCCACAAACTCATTATGGCCATGCTATTTAATTCCTCTCCAGGGAAGCCAGACCCAGCCTCAGTCAGAGGGAGGGATGCAAAGGCAGACAGGAATGTTGTCACTAAGCAGCAATGAGAGCAGCTTCAAGGGACACCGAGAGAGCAAGCGACGTTCTGGGGAGCAGGTGAGGGTAGCGATTGTCGGCTCCGAGAGGACAGGGGTCATAAAAGTCAAATGGCCCAGAACTGCTCCTTGTGGAAATGAGCTAGTCTTTCGATGCATATTTATGGAATTGAGAAAGAAAGAAGAGAGCGAGGGATGCGGGAGGGGAGGAGAGGAGGGAGGCTGTGGTCGAGCCTTTATGAAACCACACACTGGGGACACTGAAGCGCGACTTCCAGTTTTGAAGGTCCAGTAATGACAGTGGTAATAGCAATGTCCCCCATTAGCGCATGCCTGCTATGTTCCAGGCCCTCTGCTAAAGGCTTGCCATCCACGGCCTCGCTCCATCCTCCCCACAGCCCTGCCCAGGCTACACGTAAGCAAACTCAAGCTGACAGAAATTGAGCAACTTGCCCTGGGTCACAGCTAATAAGTAGATTTGCACTCAAGTCACTGTAACTCGAGTTGTCCGCCACAAAGTCTTAGTGGGAATTTTCTCCGAGGTCACTCGCTTTGGGTGGCACTAATGGTCACCGGTAGGGCTGGAGGCAGCTGGTCAGCTGCTCCCCGCTGCTCCATCCGCCCCTTTCTGCCTGTGAAGGGCTTCCAGGGAGACAAATCAAAGCAGTGGTGGAAGCCCTCACACTAGGAGAAAATGTCCCAAGAGCAGCCTCACTGTCCACCCTGCGACTGGTCCCTAATGCTGCAGGTTCCTGTCTATCCATTGACGCAGAGCTGGTGGGGTGGGACAAGGCAGTGGAAGGCAAAAGGGCAGGGTGAGTTGGGCAGGCGGGAAGAGCTTGGGGTTCAATCAGAAACTGCCCAGCAGGATCCCTGCTCCTCGACCTTGGGCATGTCCTAACTTTTCTACCACCCTTCCTTGGCCATAAAGCAAGGATAATGGCCTGAAACTTTCAAGATCATTGTGAGGATTAGGTGTAAGTTATGTAAAGCACTTGGCACATATAGGCTCAATGCTGTTATTACTAAAGTGCTAGGTGCCTCAGTTTCTCCTCATGAAGAGTGAAGGTCATTATCTCCCTCCATGTCTCCCCATTCATTGATATTGTGAAGGCTCTGGGAATATTCCAAGAACCATTAGAAAGCTGGTAGACTCCTTGGAGGAAGAGGAGAATGTCTTTGCTTCAAGGGTTCTGTGGGAGAGATCTCAGCCTCGAGTTCCCTCTGTGCCATTGCCTCAGCCCATTGCAGAGCCTCAGTTTACCCCACACTAACCAGGTGAGTGAGTATGAATGGTTGGGGAGAATTCTTCCTCACTCTCTAGAAACAAGCTTCAGGCAGATGTCATCACCACCATCAGTCCCCGCCAGGATGTGAGCGGAGGGGAAGAGCATCACAACAGGACGTACAGGCATTTCCTGCCACAGGAACGCAGCCACTGCAGCCTTACACCATCCATCAGCCACGCTCTATCTTTATCACTGTCTTGTGTCTTGGAGGAGCACTTCCCGAAGGAAGACAACGTGGGCCGTGTCTAGGAGCCGTGGACTCAGGAAGTCCAGGTCAGGGAAAGAGGCTCCATAAAGGGAAGTGAACTGCCCAAAACTAGGAGTCGGCCTTCCTAAGGGGAAGTCACATGACACAAGGTGGAGGCGTGCTCAAGGGTGCTCAGGGAGCCACAGATGGGAGAGGCTGGCCTGGCCTCCATAAGTGTCTCCAAGGCCTGGGCAACGATGTTTCTTCTGCCAGGCCCTTCTTACTCAGGAGTCATCCTGGGGGCTACTCAGCCGGGACCCTGCATCCTTCATGGGTCAAGGCCTCCTTGTTGGATTCTTTCCTGGGCTCACTCACTTTCCCCTGTGGCTCACTGTGGACCCAACATCTTTGTCCCACCCCTTCATTCTGCCCTTCCCCCCGCCTCAAAACAGGTTAGGACAGCTCCCCTCACCTGGCTGGTGGAGATCCTCCCCTGGTGACCTCTAACCTGCTCCCAGGGAGGATGCCCACCCTTCCTGCCCTGAGATGAGGGGCAGAGGCCACAGTTGCCACGAGGATAGTCCTCAAGGGAGGAGACAAGTGGAAAGGAGAACAGGTTGGGCCCCAGAAATAATATCTCCATGTCCATGGAGCTCTTTGTCCTTTACAAAATACATTCCCATTCACTATCTCACTTAATTCATGCATTCGATTAGCAGGTATTTACTGAGGGCATACGACACAGCAAGTGCTTTCCTAAGCTATGAGTATACAGTGGAAAATGTGCTAGGTGAAGTCCCTGTTCCCACAGAGCTTGGAGTGGGAGACAGCAAACAGATAAAGGAGCGAGATAATTTTCGATGATGATAAGGGAAGGGAGAAGTCAGTTACAGTACAGGCAAAGCATGTGATTTGATGAGTGTGTTGGGGGTGGGCAGTGCCTATATAGACAGGGTGGTCAAGACCCCTCTAAGGAGGTGACAGGCATGAACAGAGCCCGAAATGATGAAAGGAGCCAACGCTGGTGCTCTGGGAAAGCTGTGCAGGCAGGGACCAGCAGGTGTAAAGATTCTGGGGCAGAAATGAACTTGGAATGTCTGAGGGACAATAGGCTGCTGTGGGGCGGGGGGCAGAGGAGGTAAGGGGAGGTGTCGGTGGGGCCCAGCATCTGTGGGTCTGGGGAGTAGACGTGACCCTCTGTGGCTGTATCTGTTTTGCAGGTGAGAAACGTGCAGGAGGTCAAGTCACGTATCCAAGGTCGTATGAACTTGACTTTGGGGTTCCCACTTGCACACAGTTCTTCAAATGACAGATCTCATGCTCTCTCCTGGACTGGCTGCTCCATGGAGCGTGGATGTCAGGCAAAAGGGGCTCCCCTGTCTCCACTCTTTTGAGGCCGAGGCTGCTCCCCTTGTGTCTACACCACCGGGTGCTATCTGTCCCTTTGGCCTCCGAGGATCCACATTCATGCATTCACTCAACAAATATGTGTTGAAGACCCACTGTGTGCCAGGGCCCTTTCTAGGAGGTGGAGATACAGCAGTGACTAAAACAGACAAAACCCCTCCCCTCTTGGAGCTAACATTCAAGTGATGGGAGATATTAAGAGAAACCAAGTAAATAAATATTTGTGAAATATGTTAACTGGTGAGAAAAACAAATGGAAAAGGAAGATGAAGAATGTGGAGGTTCAGTGTTCAAAGTGGGGAGAGGGTAGGCCTCGTGGAGGAGAAAGCGATGTCTGCACAAAGATCTGATGAAGGGGAGGAGGGAGCCACTCAGGACCTAGTGGGAGGGCACTCCCAGCAGAGGAAACAGCCAATGCCAATGTCCTGAGTAGGCAGACTGCTGAGGAGTTGAGGAGCACAGCAAGGAGGCAGCGTAGCTGGGGAGGAATGCACCAGGGAAGAGGCAGTGGGGACCAGAACGTGCCACAAAGCCCAAGCCGGGCCACACTGCATGCCCTCCAGCCCAGGCCCCAATCCCTCCAGAGAAGGGCGCTGCAGACATCACTGTCCCCCATATGCTCCTCACTGATCCATGGCTCATTCGTCCAAAGTCCTCAGCCACACAGAGAACCCCTGCGAGCCAGATTTGGAGCCAGCAAAGCTCCAGGGGAGGGAAATATGGAGATTTAAACAGGCGATGATGACATAGAGCTAAAAACCCCAGACTCTCAGCTGGAGCTGGGTTTCAGCAGTGAAAAAGCATCTTAAGCCACTTGACTTCATCTTGGCCCTCCAGATACTGTATGCATTAAATAACAGCCAGATCTTAATGAAAGCTAGTTACATAAATTTGGGGAAAACAGCAACAAAAGCACTTCTCATAACACAAGACATCAGCTCTTTTATTGTTTTATTGCTCTTGGCATGCAAGTGAGTTACTTAGAGCAGGTACTTCAGGAGGACGCAAAACGTTGGCATTTTTCACCTTACCATCGGGGTACCAACTAGAGAGATCATTTACCATTAGCAAAGAGCAACTATTTCCAATCTTTTTTCCCCAGTCTCCTTTTTTACTAATTCAACACCTCTCAACTGATAGGGTACTCGCTCAACTTTACCTACAGCTCTTGAAAACACATAGGCTACAAAAATCACTTGGGCTGCTAGGTTCTAGACCCATGGAAGTACCACCCAGAAAGTCATACAAGGCTTTGTGCAGTGTACAAGGTCAAAGCCCAATGTAAACAAGTCCAAGGAGATGCACCCGTATGTGGTGGGGGCAAAGTGGAGCACCATGGCGTTGCAGCTAAGACCCAGGATCTGGAGTTGGATCGCTTGGGCTCAAATCCCAGTTCTACCGCTTGCTGTTTGGGTTTCCACCGTGTAAAAGGGTCTTAGGCCACTTGACTTCATTCTAGATCTTCAGAGATCTTACGCATCAAAGAACAGCCAGATAGATCTTAATGAAAGCTGTGAAGCTGGGGCATGCATCTCAACCCAAGCCTCAGTTTCCTCATCCATAAAATGGGAATAGTAATGGTATCTACCTCAAGGAAGTGTTTGGATATTAAATGAAAGAACCATTGCAAAGTAATTAGTATAGAAATCACTCTATAAAAGTAAATTTTCATTATTAGATTTTTGTTACAATAAAGTACTGGAAATAATTGGGCTAATCCGCTAGAATTGGGCACGTTTGTTGTTATAATGAAACCCAAGGACATGGTCAATGAATAAGGCATGGCCGAGAATGTTACAGAATTGGATTCTGCACCTAGGCTTCCTATGGCATCACCGACCAAGAGCTGCCTCTGTCCTTATCTCACTCTGGGCTCCCTCCTGTCCCTCCACTGTGAATCGGGTTAGACTACATGCTCTCCGAGGTCCCTTCCAGCTCTATGCGCACCTGTAAACAGGAACTGGGGCCCTGTGAGGGGAAGGATGATCGCAGAGGATCGCCGAGTCTGCGCCTTTCTGGGAGAGAGGACAGCCTCCCTTGTGCTGGATCCCCTTAGCCTTGGCTGGCCAGCTTTCCTCTGATTCATGTCCTTCCTCCTGTGTAAGGCTGCCCTGATTTTCCTTGTGGGATGTGAGGAGCTGGGATTGTGGGATGAGGATCTCCCACCCCCTACACACACATATACGTGGGCATGTGCGTGCACACACACGCTCACACACATGCAAACACGTGCACACACACACACCCGTCTTGTACCTGATGCCTCAGTTGTATAGGGTAGGATGATTTAAGTCTCCTCTGGCGGCAGCATCTGCACCAGCTGCTGCATCTAGTGGAAGATGCTGGTAAATCTCCCACAAATTGTCTGGAAATGGAAAACAGCTGGATTCCTGGCAGGAGGATGAGAAGGAAAGCAGATCTACTCCACACCCCCAGCCCTTGCTTGGACCAATTCTCTGGCTCAGTTTTCTCTAACCCAGACACTTAGGCCCAATTCAGGGTGGTGCACGGGCCCAGCTGGAATGAGCCAGGCGGGGTGGGGCACAGGGCCTCTGCCCAGCAGAAGAAAATCCCAGGATGAGCTGCTCACTCGGGAAGGTAGACTCGAGAAGTCGTGCTTGGCGGCTGCGTGCCAGACTCCTGCTCACTGTCCTTTCCACCCGTCTCCCTGAGCCTCAGTTTTCCTCCCGGATTTCACACTGGCTGCTCAGGCCCTCCCACTGGGCAATGCGGATTGAGATAACATATCACCAGTCCCAAACCCAAGATGAGGAGATCAGAACATGCCATTTTAAAGCAGGAGCACCCAGGGCTAATCTGCCACACTCAGTTCCAGGATTTGAAGACAAACACCTCCCCAGGGTGCTCTGCCCAGTCACTCCTCTGAGGCTCCCTTGGGTGGCACTTCAGATCCTCTCTGACAAACGTGCCATATAGCTCATTAGCAGTTTCCCCCATTACGGACCCCCAGGCTGGGACCTGCAGGATCCCTGGGCTCGTCCACTCCCCATCTCCCAGGCACTCTGGGAATAAGAGGGGGCTCTCCCATACAAGGCAGTAAGTCACCTGGTTTTATTCCCTTGCTTGATAAACAAACATTTTTTCTTTACGTCCCCATGTCCACTGCAGCCTCTGGGAGCCCAGGGCCCACAGAAGCTTCCGTCCAGCCAGCAGGGAGAGGCCGGGAGCCCTGGAGGCTGATTCCAGGGCCACCACGTGATCTGGGGCAAGACACCCAGTTCCTCTTTGCTTCGGTTTCCACATCTGTACAATAGGGACAATAATCTCTGTCCTGCCTAATCTCAAGGGATATTTTGAGGAACAAACTGAAGGCATTTGGGGTAGAAAATATCTAAGTGTAAGCTATTTATAAAATTTCGGGTTGGTTTGTTGTACCCAGTTTAAGAACTCTCTTTCTTTTGTTTTACTTTCTGTGAGATTTTGGAATGAAAGCAAGGCCTCTCTAAGGGGCCCACTAGCCACCGGAGGAAGTTAAAGAACCAGAGAAAAATAGTAGTAGGAATGGGAAGAAAATCGAAACAACACAAGCCAGAGGAAACAAATCAAAGCTCCTCTGGAATCCAGGGGCCAGAGTGCTCCTGCCACCTCTGGACAACGTTCTTTCTCTAACGTTGCTTTCATCACAGGAGCGGCAAAGGAGTGCAGGCGTAAACACCCTGCCCACATGGCCCCTGCAGTGTTTGATCCTCCTCCCTACCACAGAACTCTGTCCACAGGTCCAGAAGTTGAATAAAAAGCTGAGAAAATAAGAATGTGGATACAGTCAAGTCTGTCTCGCTAGTCATGAGCGTCAGCTGAGATGAGCCTGGTATGGGCAGTCATTGAGATCGTATCCACTTCTGAATTGCGAGTGACACGTCTCTCAAGCAAAAAGGTATTTCAGAGAAGGAATGAGGATGGTGATGGTGGTGATGAGTTACTCTCACTACCGTAGTTTATTGAGCATCTCATGTATGCTACAAGCTTCACCCGTTTTAATTATAAGCCTGACATCATCCTTATAAGGCTGATGGTTTAGTCACAGCAGGCTTCTCAAACTTCAGCGTCTACCAGAACCACCTGGAGGGTTTTTAAAACCAAGATTGCCAAGTTGCACCCCCCCCAGAGAATTCCTATTTCTAACAAATTATAGATGAGGCTGATGTTGCTGCTCTGGAAACTACACTTGGAGAGCTACTGAGTTAGGTGTTCAGAGAGATCATAACCATTTAAAAGTACTTGAGCTGAGATTCGAACCTAAATCTGTTGACACCAAGCCTTGCACAGGTACCTTGGAGTCTCACCGTCTCTTGCAGCTGAATCCAGTGTGAGTGAAGTATGAAGCGCTGGCCCTGGAGTCATCTAGAATCTGAAGCTTTTTGAAGAACGTTTGAGGATAGAAGAGGCCTGGCGGCTCCTTCAGTCGAATTCTGCAGGCAGGAAAGGTTCCCGTACAGAATTCATCCCGGTCGCGTTGTTTCCATGCCCAATTCCACCACTAGCCAGGTATGGTCCTCACGGAGACCACGTCTGAAATCCCAAGTGGTCGATCTGTGAACCTGCCACGAGGTGACTTCTGAAACCCCCAGCAGTACCGTGGGACAGAATCTGAACCTTCGTGAAGTCACTCCAACTGTTTGCTGTGACTCAGTTTCTTGATTATTAAAAAAGAGAGTAATTCCTGCCACCCAGAGGTCCCAGCTCAAACGTGTAAACAAGTGGCAACTAAAAATAAATGCCCTGTGCTCACAGCTCTTTCGCGATGGGTGTCCTATAAACACCGGCCGCCATCGCCATTATTAGCGACGTGGAGCACTCATGAAATGGGGGTTTGCAAAGCACTTTCCAAATGTGCTTCTCATGGTTGCTGTTGGCGAGAGTTACTAAGTGAGGTATCCCAAGAATGGAAAGACAAGCACCACATGTACTCACCATCAAATTGATATTAACTGATTAACACATAAGCACACATATAAGAATAACATCTATTGGATGTTGGGCAGGGGGGAGGGGGGAGGAGGAAGGAGGGGACGGGTCTTTGCATACACAAAGAGTGCAATGCTCACCTCCCGAAGGATGGACATATTTGAAACTTGGACTTGGGGGGGGCAGGGGCAAGGGCAACATACATAACCTAAACATCTGTACCCCATAATATGCTGAAATAAAAAAAAAAAATAGATTCCTGGATGGAAGTGTGTCCTGTAGAGTCTAACTCGGTCCTCTCTTCTAAAAGTGTGATTTTTTTAAAAAAACAGGAAAGAACAATTTTGCACAGCGGTTCTCTCATTTCAATAGGTCCAACTCCTGGTCCCTGCATCCCCAGGCCTGTCCCCAGTAAACTGCCATGTCAACAAGCATTAATTAAAAGCAAAATCGGTTTTTAAAAATAGTGAGACACTGCATATATAATGCCATTTCATCATTACAATTAGGCAGATTGGTGTTTAAAGCAAATGCAAAATCATGCTGGGAGGACTTACATTCTGTGTGAGACAAACAGGGCTGCGCAGGCCCCGGCAGGCAGGCTGCACCCTGTACCGCGTCCATCCTGCAGAGCTGCTGGACAGGGAGCAGAAGGGACTATGGCTGCACTGCTGCTCTGCCTTTATTGGGCTCACAGCCTAGGACTCTGGGGAGGCTAATTCCCAGCTCCAGGGTCCTTCAAATCTCACCCAAGAGGCATCTATTTACTCTACCCATGGGAGGCACTGGCCTGCTACTAATCCTGAGGCAAGTATCTCTCTTCTCTGCCTCAGATTACACTTTTGAAAATCCAAAGGCAGTTTTCAGAGCCAATCACATAAAGAGAAGGGGAAAGACCATGCCTTTATCTATAAGCACCACCTGATAAATGTCTTCTACATTTTAGACCCAGGAAAACAGTTACTATCCCCTTACAAAGAGGCATCTTCCATAAACCATACAATGATTGTGTAATCCAATCTATCCCCTTCTTTGCTTTGGCTGCCAGACATCTCAAAACTCAAATATTGCATTGCGGTCACTAAAATAGACTCAACTTTTAGTATAATTATCTCTTCTTCTTCTATACGGTTCTGAGCTTTTATTTTATGTCTTACTAAACACATGACACTTACAGGAAATCAGGCTCAGAGCTAACCATTATCCCGGCACTTCAGCAAGGATGGAAAGAATCTTATAATGTTTCAAAGAGCTGGAACTGGCCCAAATTCATTAATGAGCTGAACCAAAGACTAATATTCCTAATAGGAGTTCTCATGGTGTTAGAACTATTTCAAAAGGGAAGTGAAAAGAGAACGCTGATAGTATTTATTGAGTGCCTACTTTGTCCTGGTCACCTTAAATATCTTATTTCACGTAATCTTCACAACAACCCTATGGAATTAGTTGAATCTGTCCCTATAACCCTCAGTTGCCTCATTTATAATCTGCCAACAGGTTTCTTATTCAAGTTCTCATGATTAATTAGCGGGGCTGAAATTAGACACAAAATATATATCTGACTTCAGAGCACACACCAGGTCACTGCTATCCTAAATAGTGCTTTTGTGTAAAACCAAGAAAGGTGCCCCTGAGGGAGGACACAGTCCTACAGTGACAGGGACACTGCCTTCATGTAAATAGTGCATAAGCTCTAGAGAGGGCAAGGATAGAGGCCTCTGCTTCATTCTCAGAAGTAGCTTCAACAAGGCCTTTGTTCTTTTCTTTCTGGGCCACAATACTGGGCCATACTTCCCAGTTCCTGGGCGTCTAGATGGGGCCGTGTGACCACTCCTATTGAATGGAATGAGGATAAGCATTCTATCTGTCACCCACTGGCCTGTGAGCTCTAGGCAGTTTTCCACTCTTTCCCTTTTCCCGCCCACTGGTTAAACAGAAACTTTGAGGACTAGAGGAAGATGGAATCATAAACCAAAAACAGGACTCCTGAGTCCCTGAATGACCTGGTGGAGCAGAGCCCATTCCACCTGCTTCAAACAGCATTGGACTGTGATTTGAGTGAAAAACACTACTGTACTGTGTTTCAGCCTCTGATGTGGGGGCTTGTCATGGTACTTGACCTGCCCTAATGTAAGCCCAGACTACCTTGTTTTCTTTTAACGGGCTTGCCTAAAAAGATTCAAATGACCTACAGTTAAAAGAAGTAAGGTTCTGATCAAAGAGGATGGAGACGGTGGGGGAGACAATTCCATTTCCTTATTCCTTCAAGTAAAATTCTCCACAAATCTCCCCTACTTGCTTACGCCTGTTACTCCAAGCCCAACCTTCCAGGACATTTCAAGTTAATCTCACTTTCCGTTCAGAGCTTCCTTCATACTTATGAGTCATAGAACTGTGGGGTATATGAGCTAAAAGACACCTCTAAAGAAATTATTACAGCTTTTGGAGATAAGAAAACTAAGGCCAAGGTATATGGCTTGCCTGGGGTCACAGAGCCAAGGTTAATACCCAAGACTCATGACTCCGTCCAGGTGAACAGAAACCACACTCAAGCAGCCAACCTGTATGAATGGACACAGCCCTGCCTGGAAGGCTCCCTCCCAGAGATGCGACGGTGTTCACACTGAGACTGCTCTGAGATGGGGCCACTGGAGCCCTCCACTGGACAGGCTGGGTATGTCTTTCACTGCCCAGTCAGGTCCAAACTGCTCAACTCCAAGAACAGAGCGAAGTAACTATGGCAACACTCTCCAGGTGTCCACGCCACTATCAGTGCCTGGATTAAAACCTCTGTGAGATTGCGAGCTAGTCCCAGGCACATGCGCATGCTTTCCAGTCGATGGACTGTGCCTCCCAGACAAATGTAATGTCACCCCAGGCAGGGACTCCTGAGTCCACTTTTTCACACCGAGAGCCAGCAACAGGGCTTCCTGCATCACAGCACCCCGCTTCCTTCCTCTGGTTCACTGGTGCCATGAAAATAAAGAATGTTTCCTCTGTTTCCCATCTCCTTTTTTAAAACAAAAATTAGTCCTAGATGAAATTAGCATTCGTCCTCTCTAACTGTGTTTGTGGCAGCATCCCAATAGGAAAGAAAGGAATTCAAGAGGAAAAGAGATAATAAACGCCTCCATCTAAATGATGCTGAGAGGAAAATGAGGAGCAGGACTGAGAGGCCAGCAGGCTTGTTCTAGCCCCTCTGCACGCTGCTGTGAACAAAAGCTTGCCGGGGAGGGAGTGTGGTCTGGCGGTGGCCGGTCCACTAAATGGGGACCAGAGAGCAATTGTAATTCCACTCTCTATCCCAAAGGCAATTTTCTCCAAGACAGCCTGACACTGAGCCTCCATTTCTCCAGCTCTATAAAGCGAACGACTAAAAAATCATGGAATACCACAAGTGACATTTCATCTCACTGGTTCACTCTGCAGACGAGCGAACCCAGGGCCAGAGAGGGAAAGGACTTGCCTAAAACCACCCAGCTAGTAAGTGGCAGAGGTCGCCTGGACCTCAGATCTCCAACACTCAGCCCTGCCTTCTTCTCCTTGCACAAGAAATGCCACGAGACCAAGGCCCTAGAAAGGGCTCAGAAGAGAGGTTGTGAGTGTTTTTTCCCCAGACACCTTTAAAACAAAGTAGCCTTCCACTTGCCTGGGTGCAGTGCTGCCTATGAACAGGGGGACAGAACAAGAAACAGGGTTTTAGGATCCAGGGGTTTGGGTGTGTCCTGAATATGGGGTGGGGAGCTGACTCTGGATGTCTTAGAAGATCTCTCCATGACTGGGTAAAGTCCCTGGCCCACCTGCTTCATCAGATTACCATGATTTTGATGAAACGATATACTCCAAATCATTTTATTTGTGGAAAGGGAATCTGAGTGACTCTCCTCCAGATCTTTTGTTTTATTTTAGAACCATTTTAGAAGACCAGAGCTCAGAGAAGTGAAACGGAATGCACTCAGAACTCTGCGCTCTAAGCCGGCTCGGCCTCTGTATTGCTTGCTCCGGGTATCGGGGCCCACGTAGGAGGCTGAAGACCCGCGAAGTCACCAAGACTTTCTCAGAGAGTAAAGGAGTCTCAGGGGCAAAGGAGGGCTGGGTGTGGGACGCTGCAGGGAGCCACGATCCTCCCTGCTGGTGGCTCAGCGATTCTTCATGCATTTTACCCAAAGCCTCCTCCTATGCTGATTCCAAATCTAACTGGTGGGCATTGGCGAAAGTCTTAGTGATCTAAGATCTACCACCAAGCATTGTTCAGAACCACCTGGGCAATGTTCGTAGATGCCAGGGCTTCACACCAGACTCACTGAATCCAAACTTCAGGAGTGAGCTCCAGGAAGTTTATCCACATTTACCCATCCTGAACTAATAGCTCCTCATGCATTTAAAATAAAATAAAATAAAACCCAAACACCTGAGCACTTCCTGCAGGACCCCACGGAGCTCCCCACCCCCACCTCTCACTGACCTGCTCTGTGCTCCTCATGCCAAACTCACCCCTGCCTCAGGGCCTTTGCACTTATCTTTTCATCTACCTGGAGCAATTCTCTTCCTGATCTTTCCTTCTCATTACGTATAAAATAATTGTTTATTCAAGTACCATCCTTTTCATTATTCAGGCTCCAGGTAGCTCCTCCAAAATGTCTACTTTGCCATCTTACCCTGCGGTACTCAACCCCCAGGCCGCAGTCAGGTACCGATCCTTGGCCTGTTAGGGACAGGGCCACAGAGCTCCACCGCCCCCCCACTCCCGTTTGTGGAAAAATTGTCTTCCATGAAACCAGTCCCTTGTGCCCAAAAGCTTGGGGACCACTGACCTTATCTAATACTACACCTCACCCATCAAGTCCTTTTCTGTCATTAGAGTGTCCTTAAAGATAGGATTTCTGTTTTGTTCCCTTCTGTATGCCCAGCACCTAGAGCAACATCTAACACGCCATGGGGACTTAATAAGTATTTGCTGAAAGACTGAATGAATGACATTACCCTATTTTGTTCTAAAATTCTTTTATCTGTTTACATGTTCATTACCTATCTCTCCCACAAGGGTGAGAGCTCCCTGTGAGCAGACACCCCACCTCTTGTTCCCACCCTATCCTCAGTACCTGGAATAGTATCTGACCCACAGCAGGTGTTCAATAAGTGGTTGTTGAATGAATGGATGAATGAACTGATGCTTGAGAATCCTTGAGTTGGGACGTCCGTTTGGGGTGGGGACAAGTTAACTGTTTCCATCAACAAATACATTTCTAGTCACTGTGCAAGAAGCTGGGAAATTTTTTAAAACGCATAGAACATGCACCTTGCCCCAAAATTGCCCACAAATTCATCAGGGGAGACAGAGGCATGAGGAAAATTAACGTGAGGGTGCAGAACTGTGTGAACAAGATGTTCTGGAGGCCCAAAGCAAGAGGCCATCTCTGCCTTGGATAACCAGGAAGGCTTCAGAGAGGAGGCAACATTGGAATCAAGCCCTAAAGGATGAAGCAAAATGGGAGAGGAGAAATGGAAAAAGATAGTCAAAGAAGCAGTTTGAGGGCAGATGGCATGTAGAGGAAAGAGCCCAGTGGTGGGGGGTGTGGTGGCCAGGTGACACTGAGAAGTCCTCAGGACAGTGGGGCCCACGCTGTTCAAGTGGGAACAACCTCTGCCCCTTTTAAAGGCTCTTTGTAAACAAGCCATATGAAGGTACAATATCCATTCATACAGAATAAATAAACCTTTGAAGTCCAAAAGAAATGAAGTCCGTATTTTCACTCCAGAAGCATGAAACAAAGATCAACAATCACAATTTAAAGAGCAAATGATTTCTCTCTGTTTCTCTGCTCATCACCTAATTGTAAGTGTATTTTTAAGTCGACTGATTAGAAAGCATATAAGTATGACTATATTACATACAAAAGGGTTTTTAAAAAATTAATAGACTTTATTTTTGAGGGGAGCAGTCTTAGATTTACAGGAAGAAAATGAGTGAAAAGTACAGAGAGTTTCCATAGATCCTCTCTCTCGCCTTCCTCGGTTTCCCCTATTTTTAACATCTTGCATTCCCACGGTACATTTGTCACAACTGATGAGCCAATATTGATACACTGTTGTTAGCTAAAGTCTGTAGTTCACATCAGTACTCACTCTTTGTGTTGTACATTCTGTGGCAGCGGTCCCCAACCTTTTTGGCACCAGGGAACGGTTTCATGGAATACAATTTTTCCATGGACCTGGGGTGGAGGGGAAGGTTTCGGGATGATTCAAGAGCATTACATTTATTGCGCACTTTATTTCTGTTATTATTACATTGTTAACCTCTCTGCTAATGATAATCTGCATTTACAGTCACTCCCCAGTGTTAGCATCACCGCCTCAGCTCCACCTCAGATCGTCAGGCAGTAGATTCTCACAAGGAGCACCAACCTAGATCCCTCATGTGGCAGTTTACAGTAGGGTTCATGCTCCTATGAGAATCTGATGCTGCCGTTGATCTGACAGGAGGCGGAGCTTATGCAGAGATGCCAGCGATGGGGAGCGGCTGTAAACACAGATGAAGCCCTCTGGCTTGCCCACCGTTCACCTCCTGCTGTACAACCTGATTTCTAACAGGCCAGGACTGGTACCAGTCTGTGGCCTGGGAATCGGGGACTGCAGTTCCATGAGGTCTGAAATGTACAATGAATGTATCCACCATTACAGTATCATGCAGGATAATAGTTTCACTGTCCTAAAAATCCCCTCTGCTCCACCTATTCATCCCTCCCTTTCTCCCCCAAACGAAAGGCTTTTTAATCAATTTTTTGGGGGGGAATTGTATTGCTGACAACAGCCTTTACCTGTATTGGAAAATGACATGCGTATTTACTGGACTTACTGACCGTGCATGGGACACGTGTGGGTTCTTGGGCCCCAGTTCCAGGGAATCGTCTGCGGACTGGGAGCTACGTTGAAGGCACTAGGGAGCCATGGAAAAATGTTGAGCAGGAGCTTATTCGGATGGGATTTGGGTCTAAGGAAGTCAATCAGCTGCCCTTGCAGACACGGAGACAGGAAAGACAAGATAGAGGGATCGGGGGAGGTCGACTCACTGCTGGGTGCTCCAAGGTATGTCATCATTGTGACATACGTGGGGGACACAATTTTATGAACAAAGGCTCTGGTTTCATCCCCCTTGTCTCTCCACACCCTATTCTAGTGCTGGAAAACAACAAACAGAGATGCCCAGAGGCAAGGGGGGGCCAAGCTACAATTTCATGCTGATTTCCAGGCATGCAGGCCTGACATCAGAACAGGAGAAATTCTGAGATGAATTGCACACAGTCCTGAAGGCTGGACCCCACACTCTTCCAAACAGCTAACATGCTGGTGAATTTCCTTCTGCTTTGTCCTGTGTATATTAGGAGCACACTGCCAAATACCATTATTTTTCCCACTCCCTATTTTATTAACACCACTATGACATAAAACATTACTCTTAAAACGTGATTTTTAGCTGTCACATAATATTCCACTCTAAGAATTCCCATAATTTACCATTCTCCCATTGTTGGACACTTGGAGAGTCTACAATATTTCACTATTATAAATAGCATGGGAAGGCACATCCTTGTACATAAATCTCTGTGCACATCTCTGAATATTTCTTTGGGGCATATTCTTAGCCATGTGATTGCTAGAATGTTTGCCATTTTGATGGATTTTGCATCTCAGCATTCCACACTCCCTGGTGTCCTGGTGGCAAAAGATAAATACCCATGGAGGAGTGGGCGTGAGGGGGAAAGGAGCATTCACTGAGCACTGGCTAAAAGTCACAATGGAGAGGAGACACAAATCCCAAGGGTTCATGTGGGAGATGGGCAAGGCTATTTATTTCCTTACAACATTTACCTGACCCCTTCTATCCAAAGGGTACTGACCAAGAACAAGAAGAACTAATAGTATCCTATGGAAAATGTCAGAGAGGGCAGGGAGGTGATGGTTGCCAATAGTGCGGTGACTTAGCTGCCCAAGACCCAAGAAGAATGAAAACAGCATAGCAAGGGAGCTTTGCATTGTCAGCTTCCTCTGCTGCTGGGGATGCCAGAGAAGATACAAGATGCCAGTTAAATTTGAATTCCCAAAAAACAACCAACGATTTTTAGTACAAGTGTGTCCCATGCAAGATTTGGGACATATACTAAAAAGTCCATCATTGACCTGAAATTCTAACATAGTGGGCATGCTGGATTTGTATTTGTACCCCTACTTGCTGCACAATTATTTACATGCACCCCTAATCACTGCAAAATTATTGCTGCACAATTTAATTGGCAACCCTACTTGCTGCACAATGATTGCAGACCGGCTATTATGGGAAAGTCAGCAACAGTGGAGTTGGGGGATGGGGTGAGTACGCATCAAGGTGGCGTATGACTTGGTACCCTGGAAAGCGAGAGCAGTAGTTAAAGGAAGCAGGGAATGTGGCTTCTTCCCAATGAGGTGATTTATTTGGGGGAATCTCAGCACAAGGATTCCCATCCTTGAGAGGGATCCAGAGGGGACCGAGGTGGCTCTGGCTGCAGCCTCCGTGGGGCCAGGGCTCTGGGTGTGAGCTGGGACCTTGGGGTGAGGAAGGGGAGAGCGCACGCACGACTCTAGTGAGGGAGGCTGTTTCCACTGCAGTTTCCCCAGGTGGAACATGAGAAGGCCGCTGAACACAGGCTGAGGCTACAGACCCTGGAAAATGCTTCTCTCCCTGACCTCACTTTTGTCAACAAACTGCTTTATTTAAAAGAGAGGGGGAAAAAAAAGAAGGCTCTCTCTGTTTACAGACACACACACAGAGCACCTTCGGCTGGTCGTGCCTCGGCGGTCCCTCGCACAATATGCTCCAAATTAATAGCTTCAGGAGATAATGGTTTATAAAGCAGGCGTTTGTATGCAACCAGGGGGAATGTTCTGCTGCTTATTATACAGCTATGGTTTTTTGCAGCCAGATGATGAGCAAACCAGGTTAAACACACACACACACACGCACACGCACACGCACACGCACAAAGCGAACGGGCTCCGATTTCCGGCCCCACGACCCATGGCCTCCAGCTCCCTCCTTTGGCTCTGTGTTGGTGGTCCTGCCGGCTTTCCTCTCCTCCCTGTGCTGTGTTCCTCCCTCCTTTCTCCTGCTCACTCTGCTTCTCATCTTCTCCTTTTCCTTTTTTTAATTTTCTATTTCTGTGCTTTTTTGGTTTTCTTATTATTCATTCTTTGTCTTTCTATTTGAGGCAGGAGAATGGCTAAATTGAAACTAAATTTTAACTCATAGAAGGTTAGCACTGGAAGTTACCTCCAAAATCTACGTGGGTGTCCTCATTTTGCAGGCGCAGAAACTGAGGCACACAAAGTAAAGGCACTTTGTTTCTAGTACTGAGTGCTGGGGTCCAGGCCCCTCTCTCCAAGTTCGTTCCCTTTCTGCTATTCGGGCTTCTCACAGGTGTGGCACCTTTGATAGGTTGAGTGGCCTTCTGTTAGGGGGTGAACTGTGTTCCCCAAAAAGATAGATTAATATCCTAAGCACCACCACCTCTATACCTAGGAATGTGACCTTATTTAGAAATAGGATTTAAACAGATGGAATCAAGTTAAAATGAGGTCAGACTGGAGTAGTGTGGACCCTAAATCCAGTGACAGATGTCCTTCTAAGAAGGCTGTGTGAAGACTAAAATAAGGAAGGCCACATGAAGAGGTGGCTGCAGGGTTTCCAAGGAGGGGTCGGGCCACCACTGCCCCAAATCAGATGACTTCTCAAATGGAAGTTCCATCCAGAGAAAAACAGGGCAGACCCCTATTTCCAGAATGGGGACACCCCTCAGGCATTGCCTCTGAGGGGAAGCCCACTCCTCAGGGTGGGCAGCCTACATTCCCAGTTGCCCCCTCTTGGACATCTCTGTGCCCCAGCAGATGCCCGAGGGCTGGACACTGTGGCTCAGGGCTGTGTGCAAAGGCCTGGGGCCTGTCTTACCACCCACCCCTGCCAGCCCCTGTGGAACCTGAACACCTGTCCCACTGCTGGCTTTGCCTGACTCAGCCCCTGCTGGTACCTGACCCTGAGCACGTGAGGGGCTGGGGACGGGGCTCTGTGTGCTGTGAGGAGGGGTCTCCACCTTTCCCTTGCCCCTCAGCTGGCTGAGAGGCCCTCCTTGGAGCCTCAACCCACCCTCTGAGCTCTCTGGGGGTTACTATGGACTCCCACCCAGAACTACGGCGTGGAGCCTGCCTGGCCTGGCCAGACCCGGTGGCTCCTGCAGGCCCAGAGGGTGCCGTCCTTCCCGTGGGCTGGGAGAGGGTCTCTTCCCCCAAAAAGCTATTCTGTTCCAGAGCACAGAGGAAGACAGGGGCCAGGGGGCGGGTGCCTGGAGTCTGGGGCCTCCTTCCATTTCGACTCCGGGTGAATTGTCTGTTCTTGGCTCCCAGAAAATTAAAACGTCCTTTACATGTATAACGGGCAATAATCTGCCTCATGTTTGAAACCAAGGCGGCATAGCGTCGACTCAGCGCTCCTGTCAGATGCTAATTTGACTCGCTGGTAATGAAGAAGGCAGGAGGGAATCGGAGGGGAGAACCAGGCTGGTCTGCACAGTCGGGGGATTTGCAAGGGAAGGGGGGGCTCGAATTAAAATTCAATATTAGGAGGTGGAGAAATCAAATGTGGGAAGACTGGCCTGAAAGCAATACAGGAGTTGATGGAGAGAGAGGGAGAGGGAGAGGGAGAGTGACAGCTGGTTGGGCGATGAGCACACTATTAATCCGAAATCGGATTACAGCTTCCCTCCTGAATTAATTCCAGAGAGATGCTCAGGTGGGGGTGGGGGCTGCCGACGATAACAGTGGGCTTTCCATGAGCGTTTATTTTTTAGTTGGTTGAGTTTAGTTCTGAAGTTTGGGCTCTTCTGGGCGGGAGGGGGCTTGGGGAAGCATTAGGAGTTAAAGCAGAATAGCAGGGAAGAATGAAAGAAAGAGGAACCCCCTGTGCGCGACTCAAGAGAAAGTCCAGACTCAGATTGGGTGGGTTTTGTCCCATCTCTTGAATTAAAAAATTGAAACATCCATTTCTTTTCATCCAGAAAACGGGGTGTGCAAGAGAATGGTCTCTTTCCAAGGTTTTAGTTTGCAAAGGACGTGTCCCTCCTCATCAGTCTCATGGGTGTCCCTTGGTCCTTCAGTTTTGGAACAGCACAAGCTCTTTGACACACCCTGGAGACCCCCCAAAGTGAGATTTGAATCTGTCACTTGGTCTCTGTTTGAAGGCAGACCACCCCAATCATACCCTCCAAATTCAGTGACAACTCATCTAGCTGTTTCCACATGATGCGAGGGGAGAAAGAACAGAAGTAATTTTGTTTGTGTATGTAAAACCTGTCCCGTTGCCAAAGGATTGCAACTGTGAGAAAGTGATTCCTTGCATGCGTGGGGCTTCCGCCAGCGTCCCCGTCACACCCACACACTGAGCTCTGCTCCCTTCCAGCCGAACACCACGCCGGCAGTGGGAGCTGGCTGTCTCGCCCCGCGTGTTTCTCCACGTTAAATCAAACTGGATCCCTCGACTCTTCCTCCCAGGACATGTCTGTGGCCATCCTGGCCAGCTACAGTTTGCCTGTGTCCCTTTAAAAATATGGTCCCTACAACTCAACAAGAAATTGATCTCTCTTCCTCCCTCCTTCCCCGATGGTTACAAAATACACAGCCCATCAAGTTCCCGCCTTGCTGGGCAAAACCTTTCAAAGGCTCCCACCACCCACAAGACAAATACTACTGCTCCTTAGCATCCCCCGAAACCCCTTCCCCTCTGATTACTCCAATAGCCTCCGAACCAGGGTGCCCGGTTCCATTCTTGCCCCCTCCCACTCCATAACCCATTCTCCGCAGCTGGAATAATAACTGTATAATCTCCACCAAACTCTATGTCCTATTTATACCTCATTAATGAGTCCCATCGTGCTTGGAATCAAATCCAGATTCTTCCCCAAACTGCACAAGCTCCTGCGTGATCCGGGCCCCGCCTTCCTCTCCAGCCTCTCCTGTGTCTCTCCTTCCTGCACACCTGTCTCGGCCCATCTTTCAGATCCTCGCGTAGGTCGCCCTCTTCCCTGCTGCGCACTCTTCTCACATGCTGTTCCCTCTGCCTGAAATGTGCTTCCCTCCACCTTCATGTGGCCAGCACGTTGTTGTTGTTCATGTGTCAGCTGGGAGGCCACCTCCTCAGAGAGGCCTTCCTTGACCACCTCTGGCAGTGGTGTCCTCCCTCGCACACACGGTGCTCTCTCAACCCACGGTCATGTTTAGTTACAGCACTGCGGCAAATCTGTAACTTGGAGGTTGGCTTCTTTCTTGTCTATTTATTGATTGTCTGACTCTCTCACTAGAATGTGACCTCCACAAAAACAGAAACCATGGCGCTTTGTTCATCAGTGTATACCCAGTATCTAGTCTCATATCTTATGCATAGAAGGGGCCCAATAAATATTTGTTGAATCCACGAAGGTCTCAAATGCCAAACACCCTTATCTCCTGCTGCTCTTCCTCACTGCCCAAGATCTGGGTCAAGAATCCAATATAAAGTCAACTCTGACTTGGATGAGGAGAGGTCTCCATTCCCCCCGTGCATGCAGGGAATGGTGACTGGATGTCCACTTGGTGCCAGCATGATGACAGGCTCTGGGAATCGCAGGATACATCCACACACATCCCTGGGCGTCCAGGATTCCGCAGCCTGGTGGCAGTACCATGGGGACAAACTCCCCAGGATGTGCATCTGCCTTAGGCTGCCTTGGGCCCTGCTGCTCTCTGGTGTTTGCATCCACACAAAAGACCCCCTCACTCAAAAAACCCCCTTCCTCCCTGGAGAAAGCCCAGCTACTGATTGAGTGCCACCTGCCACGTGGGTTAGTCCAGACCCAGATTTTTCCTTTATGGCCAACCCCATTTCAACCACAGCTGACATCCCATCTGACCCTTCCGAACTGCTGAGAAATGAGGGGCTATAAATTGCCATCCGCTCGCCCAGCCTGGCTCCCTGCCACCACATTGCCCCTGCCACCACCTCGGCCTCCACACTTCAGAAGAAAGACTTCACAGGAGCCGCAGATGACGCCGAACTTCAATTAGGCCCTGCTGGCAAATTAGTCACACAGGGTGACATTTTCCAATCATGGAACATTAGCATCCCCCTAATTATGAAATTGTGGAGCTGACATGTTTGGGAGCAAACAAGATCGGCGTTTTCAGCAACTCAAGTGTGTGTATACGTGCACACATGAGCACACACACACATGTGCACACACGCACATGGGGCTGTAGGACAATGGGACTTACCTCTCCTCGAGCATCATTTAGAAGTTGGCTTTGTCTTTGCTGAAAAGGAGAGATGAAAACCACATGAAGGAAACTCTTAAATCTCAGGAAATATTCCTAGGAATTTCACTGACAAAGAGAATTGCAGAGAACGATGGCTGTGATGCTGGGAGCATGAAACCAGTCTGGGATGAAACTGTCTGCTCCTCGGATTCGGGCCCAGTAGCCAAGAGTGCTTATGCGGGAGTGGCATACAGAGGCTTCACTTCACCGCTCTCCTAATCTGTGGCTTTGCGGGTCTCATTGAAACTGAACCTTCCTCCCTCACCTGGAATATGGAAACACCTACTTCTCATTCATTCATTCAACAAAGACTTACTGAGTGTCTACTATGTGCCAGGCACTGCTCAGAGCACTGAAGACACAATGGTGAACGAGGAACTACAATGCATGTGCACACATCTGAGCAGTGCTCAATGCTCCCACAGCTTGGACAACACAAGGGTGCCAGCTCCTACTCACTGTAATCTCCCCGTAGCTGAGTGTTAGGTACATTGTGTGTCACTAGAAAGGACTGAAGGCTTAGAGAGTGTAAAATTTTTTTAAGTATATAAATGAGTAGACATAGGCATTTCTCTATTAAAGGCAAAAGAAATAAAGAGAGGATAAATGATTTACAGAAAGTTAAACCAAGTTAATCACAACATTATTATTTATACGTATATGTAAACACATATACATAACCATATATATGAATATACATATGGGAGTGCTATATTAATACACGTATGCACGTATATATGTGTATATTCATGTATTCACTTCTGTATTGTGTTTATCTCAGGGTTACTTTAAGGGATAAGTGTGTAAATTCCCTAGCAAAGGATCTAGCACACAGTAGGCATCCAACAAACACTAGCTATTGCTATCTTTGTTTTACGATCATCGGAGTGTGGTGGCAAGCCTAGCTCCTCCAGCCTGTACCATCTAGTATTGCGTTTCTGACTATACTTGCAGCTCTGCTGAAATAAAGCTGCAGCTTTGTCATAGCGCCACCACCTGATCCAGCCTGGAGATGCCTCTTTCACAGCAGGAGCCTCCCTATCCTGTCCTGTGGGTGCCATGACTAGGTCTCCATTAGGGGGGCAGGGACAGCCACCACCGAGTCAGCAAGCCCTGCACTGCCTTCCATCAAGCATGTAAAATACAGTTACTCATCTGTATTCCCTTTTTGCCATGTTCTCCTTCCTCCCAACTGATGTCACCTCATCATGCACACTCAATCAGGGGACAAACAACTATAGGAGCTAGAGACCACTCAGCTCTGCCTGCCGGGAGGCTGGCTGGAGCTATGCACATGCATCTCCTGTCTGCCCACTCTCTATTGCTCCAAGCACGCTGGCTCCCCAGTGTTTCTCTGGCGCAGCACTCTCTCTGCTTCTCAGTTGCATCAAAACAAAATATTCCAGACAGGCCGGGCGCGGTGGCTCACGCCTGTAATCCTAGCACTCTGGGAGGCCGAGGCAGGCGGATTGTTTGAGCTCAGGAGTTTGAGACCAGCCTGAGCAAGAGCGAGACCTCATCTCTACTAAAAATAGAAAGAAATTAATCGGACAACTAAAACTATATAGAAAAAATTAGCCAGGCATGGTGGTGCATGTCTGTAGTCCCAGCTACTTGGGAGGCTGAGGCAGGAGGATCGTTTGAGCCCAGGAGTTTGAGGTTGCTGTGAGCTAGACTAACGCCATGGCACTCACTCTAGCCAGGGCAACAGAGCGAGACTCTGTCTCAAAAAAAAAAAAAAAAAAATCCCAGACAGAGCTGGGCCCCCTCCCCGGGGGTGCTACCAGTCATGAAGACGTCATTAGAACGTCTTGTCTTTTTTTTTTTTTTTTAATGCCACTCCTTGTCGCCACAGATTGATCTGCCAGTTAAATATTTAGACACTCTCATCCACCTTAGTCATAAAACACGGCTTGACTTTGAGCAATGAGCAAGGAGGTGCTGAGGCTGTAGCTGTTCCCTGCCTGGGACAGGGAGAAAGATGGATGCAGTGACAAGAAGAGAACTCCACCCCCCAGGTCTGCGTATCTCTGCCAAAAGCCAAGCAACCGAACTTCAGCAAGGTCAGCACACCTAACATCTAGAGCTCCAGGAGGGCCGAGAAGGGACAGCTAGTCCCTGTCTTTAGATGGCCAAGGTCAGGAGTTCTGCTCACTCACACCCGTCAGCCCCACACAGTCAGTCCAGTTCTGCCCCAGCCCTCCCTGTGAGCATGTGGCATTCATGTCAGTTGGCTCATGTGATCCCCACGGTAACCCTGCAAAAGCTAAAAGTGCCAGCAACATAGCATGACACCCACTTTCTCACTTAATCAAAAAAACAATCTCCCGTGAGAGGGGAATTAAGTCCCAATTTACAAGTGAGAAAACCGAGGTCACAGAGGTTAAATGACTGGTGGGGAGAATGAGGGGTCTGCAACTAGAGCTCAGCTATCCCACCACCCACGGATGAATTCTTTTCACCAGATAGCCCAGAAGAGCGCCAGCAAAGTGAGCCCTCTAAACTCACTTTTTATCACCTTAGCCAAAACTCCCCTTTATTCCTCTGCTAGCTCTGCGGAAGCTCAAGGTCTTTCCTGGGAAATGTTGCTTCTTCCTGATCACAGGAAGAGATCAAAGGCCAAAGAGACTAAACCCCTCAGCTCCCTGCCTGAACGTTTAAACTAGCAGGTGCTTTTCAGAGCTGTGGCCATCAAAGCCCTGGGACCCCGCGATGACTGCAATAAAGCGAACTCAGAATACGGAGGGTCATTAGTAACTCTTCGAGGCAGCCTGGGAGAGTCACAGGCAAGGCAAAGGCAAGGGGTCCCACGGCGGGCCACGAGGATACTGTGGTTTGGAGGTTACTGAGCGCTCGTGAGCCCACAGTGCCTCCAGGGTTTGCTCCGACAGCAAAAAAAAAATTTGCAAAGAAACACTTTCCTTCACATTCCTGTTTCAGGAACAAGCAGGTTCCCGTCCATCCAGGTAGATGGCCAGGGGTGGGGGCTGGGGCGGAGAGGAAGGAAGGTTGGAACCGTCCCAAAGGCGAATGAGGCAAGCATCCATGGGACCAGAAACCCAGGGAGAGAAGCCGCCACTGCTGGGAGAGCCCAAGCTCTGCAGGGCACAGCCAGAGGAAAGGAAATGGCTCCTGGATCCTACTCTCTCACTCTCCAGATAGGGAAACTGAGGCTCCAAGAGAATTTTAAGTGCTTTCCAGAGGGTCGCTCAGATTTCCGAACTCCTAGCCCGCACTCACGTTTGTCTCTGGAAAAGTCACCCCGTGGCTACCATCTTGGAGGCACCTTAGGACTCCCCCAAAATACTAAAAGGAGCACAAGAGCAAAGCTCACAGTCCTTGGTTATAGGAGCATTTGATCGGGGAAAGAACTAAAGAAAAAGAGAATGGGAAATGCTAGGAAAAAGAAAGGTAAGAGACTGGGTGGGTCTAAAAAGACCTTCTTTGTCATTTTACCCCTCTCCAGCACGTGCAGGGGTCTGTGGCCAGGCATTCCAATCTGTCCCTGGAAGAGAAACTTAGCAACATTTGTCTCGAAGGTGCTCCCAGGGGCTCAAGCTGGGTTTTTATTAAAATGGTGAAGCAATAAAGCCATAAAATTTTATGATGGGATCAGAGTGACACACACACAAAGCAGAGCGTGTTTATCTCTACACTGCCACCACTGCCACCAGCCTCTTCATAAACCAGTCCAGGGCAAGCACGATTGCTTTTCCCCTGGCTAAAGCTCCTCCGACTCTCCCCTCCTTATTTGTACTTATCTACTAGGTGAGAATAAATTAAACCTTCTACCACCTTTCAGAAGGGTTGACCAGATTTTACCGGTTTCAAAAATACACTCAGAGTGACACATACACGATCCACCAGATTGGGCCTATACATTCAAGCATCACCCTTCCAGAACAACCCATCACAGGGAGCCCTGAGGACTTGCAGCAAATCCCTTTCCTGTTGCATTAAATGAGTCTCAAGAGCCTGAAAAGGGGGTTCACTTATCTTCCTCCTGGGACAAAACACACTCCTACTTCAGCTGGGGGAGAGTGATCCCTCCTGCCCACTTTTTGGCCCCAGCTCCACCCCACAGCGGCTCCCTGACTGGCCAAGCCTGGCATTCACTGAGCCGCATGGCAGCAGTGGGCGGGATGGCTGCATTGGGTGCTTTTCTGTGCTGCAGTTGGATGGGTAAGTAAGTGTATTAGTCAAGGCCTTTCTGGTTACAAGTCCACAACAAAGCAATTTAAGGTGAGAACAAAGGGGAAGCATTGTAATTGCAAAGTCCAAGAGGAGAAACTTTCTAAAGCCTTGCTAGATCCAAACTTCAAGAATATCATCAAGAATATCTGTCTCCATCTCTTAATCTCTCTCTCCGCAACCCTTCCTCCTCTCAACTCTGCTCCCCTCTGAGTGCTGGCTTTGACGTCTTTCCTACGGCATATGGTTTTCTTCTATGGGGTAGGCAGGGGCCTCGATGGCTCTATACTTATATCACTTCAGTGGGTGACACTGAAGGAGGAGAAAGACCTCCTCCCTCCCAGGGTCCATGGATCAGCCTTGCTTGAGTCACATTTGCATTCCTTGGACCAATCAATGCACCCATGGTCGGGGAGGGAGGCAGATGCTGTGATTGGCAGCCTCCACCACAATGACAAGGACACAAGAGAGGCAGCTTCCCAAAAGAAATGGCAGGGCCTTTACCAGAAACATAGGAACAAATATATTCGGTGCCCTCATACAAAGGTAGTCTAGCCATTCTTGCTTCATGAGACTGGTCTTATAAAGTGGACTCAGAATTCTATTTCTAAGAATTTTTACATTCTAGATTTAAGGAATAGGGAACAAGCAGAGAAACTTGGTCCTTTTTTCCAGAGAAGACCTGCCTTTTCAAGTTATCAGGAGTCTGCCTAGCCACTAATAAAGTGGCATAATATATTGTCCCTTCCTCAGTCAGGAACCTTGAAGGAGGGGAATGGTGCAGTTCAGGATTCAGAGACAACGTTTCATCCAAATCCCTGACACTCTCACCCCTCTGAGCCCTGCCACCCAACTGTGACAAGTCACTTGACTCCCTACCGAACCCACACTTGCAAAGGCCAAACTGAAGAGACAGAGGAGAGGAAGACAGGGCAGAAGAGAATAAAACAGGATGTGCAGTCAAGATAGGTTGCCCCATGCCCATACCAGGAGGCAGACGTCACAGGATGACAAACAGAGCGTTAGGGCTCCTTCCACGACACCCCCTTCCGCTTCACTTTCGCAGAAGGTCCGTATTGGGAGTCCCGCAGACCGGAGCTGAGGACGTTGAGGATGGACAATAGTGTTCCACAACTCAGGGACGAATTTACCAGTTTTCCATCATTTACCATCTGAGCGACCTAAGACAAGTTACTTAACATCGGTGATCCTCGGTTTCCACATCTGTGTAATGGGAATAGTGGTTGTTACATATCTCACAGAGCTGTCGTGAGGATTTGCGGGGAACGTGGCCAGTGTTCCCTGCAAAAAACCGGGTCCCTTTGGTAGAGTTGCAAGGGATAAGAAAAAACTCTTAAGACAAATCCTGTCCCCAAACACATTTAATACTAATTGATGGAGCGACAAGGATTAAATGAGATAATGCCTTAAAAATGCTTAGAACAGGGCCAGAACATGGTAAGCACTCACAAGGTGTTGGGTGTTGATATGGTTTAGATGTCAGCCCCTCCAAATCTCATGCTGAAATTTGATCCTAGTTTTGGAGGTGGGGCCTGGTGGGAGGTGTATGGGTCATGGGGGCAGATCTCTCATGCATGGCTTGGTGCCCTCCTGAGATAATGAATGACTTCTCACTTCATTAGTTCACAGGAGAGCTAGTTGTTCAAAGGAGCCTGGCGCCACCTCCTGCCTTTGTTTCTCCCTCTCTCGCCACGTGACCCGCCTGCTCCCCCTTGATTGGAAGCTCCCCGATGCCCTTACCAGAAGCAGATGCTGGTGTGATGCTTCTTGTATAGTCTCTAGAACCGTGAGCCAAATAAACCTCTTTTCTTTACACATGACCTAGCCCCAGGTATTTCCTTTATAGCAATGCAAAATGGACCAATACAGATGTACTGCTATCATTAGCAGCCAAGTCTGTGTTTAGTCTTTAAACTTAAGAAAAACCCAAGTTTCAGTCATTTATGCACTATTTTTCAAATGTGTCATTTTCATGAATTAAATATAAACTCATTGAAAATTGTTACTGAGTACAGCGTACCTTACAGTAATTACGTATCTTCTCAATCAGGGAACATTCAAGTGTAGTTACTCCCATGTTGAGATTCCATTTTTTTTTTTTCCAATTAAAAGAATCTTCATACTCAAGAGAGATTGAGAAGTACCGATACCTATCACAACGTTGTCTTTACAGTGACTTAGATGCCAGGGAAGTTATGACTTAAATGCAAAGTTTAGGACTTGATCTCTTATGTTTTCAAAGAATGATGCTCTTCCCCTATCGCCCTTTGCTACTGCTGCTTATAAAGAAATTAGGTAGAATTCACAGCATCTGCAAGCATTAAATATCCCCATCTGTCCTACCCACTCTAGGAGTTTCGCTCACCTGGATTTTTCTCTCCTGCCCATGATGGATGGCCAGGAGTCACACTGTCAGAATGACTTCCAATCCATAAATAGCTCTGTCATTTAGATGCCATGGGGATAACATTAATACCAAACACAAAGGCTACATAAAAAGCCTTTAGCAACTGAATGGCCCTTAGATTTCAGAGTTATCGATCCAGTGGAGCCTGCTAAGTTATTATGGCTACAGTTCTGCTCAGAGAAATCTGTGATCCTGAGAAAAGTTAGCAGAAGTCACGGTCACCTCTAACTACAAAGTGCAGTGAAAGGACTGCAGGGCAGCTAATTGCCCCATCCACTCTGGCACATTCCAAGGGCTGCATTCATCCCTCTGCATTCTAATCCAGGGAACAGCTCTGTGGCTCAGTTTCCCCAGACCAACATATAGTTCAACATTTACAGCACTTTTAACTTCTGAATTCTGTCTCAAAACAACTCTCCAAGATGGGGTGGGCATTATTACACTTCTGTATAATAATGAAGAAATTAAGAAACAAAAATTCAAATGATTTGCCCAAGATCAAGTATTAGTGACCAACAGAGCTGGGGCAAGAACAGCAGTCTCCCTCAGCTATGGAAGCCCCCAAATTGGCTCCTGGACCCTGCATCAAGCTCTTGGCATCATCTCCTAAAGCCTTCCCTGATTTTGGGCTCAGACTCCACCAGGCACTGAGAGTTGCAATCCCCTAGAATTATTTATACTCCTTCCCCATAATAACCTCCCTGCCCCCATTCCAGGATAGGACTAAGTTTGCCATACCTCAGATTTACTGTTGAGGAAAAGCAAATGCTGCTCGGTGTAGGCTGGTGCTCACGGGCAGAGAAGCTGAATTTCACCGGGTTCTCCATTCTCTAGGCATCTAGCAAAGAGCCATGCTGGGGCTGGGTTGCAGGTTCGCAGATGGGGGGACAGTGTATCATCAGTGGGACCCCAATCCCTGGGCCTCTCCTTTCACGGGGCAAGCGTGAGAGTGGCCTTGAAAGTGGGGCAAAAACTGTCTGAGTTTGGCTGCCAAATGCCCGGAGCTTGGGCACCAGCTGTTTGGAGGAGTCACTGGGAAGTGCAGCTGCCCAGCACCTGCACAGCATGGAGGCTGAGGAAGCTCCTCCTGCTGGAGGTGGGAGGGGAGCCCTGGCCCCAGATAGCTTCAGTGGCCAACACCACTTGCTCTCTACATTTGCATTTTTGCACTGTCAGTCTTGCCCCATGATTGGTGGCAGAATAAAGAAGAAAAAGGACATAAACGGGCTCTCTGGGGCTCCAATGGGCTTCTCTAATGATCTCTTCTTCCCAGTAGGAGTTCTTCAACAGATTGAGTGTCCTGGGCCACGCAATTCATCACCAAGGCAATGGAAAGACACCACGATGGGGTAAAACTCACTCACAATGACGTGCTCTTCCCTGGGAGCAGTTCCGACATGTGGCCATTCGACCCTCACCCTTGACCATGACTGACTGAACCATCTGTGAACCCCTCAGCAAATCTGGGCCAATCACCGTGTTCCTCCAAAGATTTATCCTATTTATCCTTTGGAGGATAATAATATCCTCCAAAGATTCCTCCTTAAAGATTTATCCTATAGGATGGTGAGACCCCAAGTTGGGAAACTTGAGAACCATGTTGCAAAACAGCAGGACCAAGGGAGGGGGACCCTTCTCCTGTGAGGTCTCAAGACATACCCCAGTATTTTCTCCCTTTCTGAGTCTTGGTGGTTTGATGTGTTTCTTTGAGCCCACGAGATTCTGCAGTATCCCTGAAAAAATTCCCTTTTGCTTAAGCCAGCCAGAATTCTGGCTGTTTGGAGGTGGTGGGGGGATGGGGAATCTCTTAATTAATGTTCATGGAATAACTGTTTTCAAACTCTTCTGTATCACACTCCTATGTAAAACATCCTAAAGAAAAAAATCTGTTCCTTTTATAAGTCTACGGAACAAAGTTTTTTTAAATTGAAGACCTTTTTACAATTAGTGGAAAACCATGATGTTCTATAATTTCCATTAGTGTAAAAGATAAGTTGGTAAAGAAGGAGAAGAAGGGTGGCTTGGGAAAGGTTTGCCATAAACTCAAAGACTGGTCCTTGGACGGATTTTTCTCTCTGTTGGCAATAAAAGAGGGACCAAACAAGGGAAGCTGGGGCTAGAGCCCAGGGACAAGAGCACCTGCTTGGATGCTGGGAGAGCCCAGATCCAAATCCAGTGTCTCCCACCTCGCTTGATCTTTGGGAGGAGGGTGGGCCACAGGCTCTTGGGTTCACTACGTTCCCCGAGCCTCAGCATCCTCAGGGGCTGGCACTGAGTGTTCAAAAAACATTGGCAGCTGTCATTATATTATATTCTAGCACCACTCTAAATTACATAGTTAGCTAGAGAGAAAAAGAGGGGTAGGAAAGGTATTCCAGAAGCAAACCTTGGAGAAAATTTTTGAAAGATGGTTTATTTTTGCGAAGGAGCTGTTATCCTCTAGAACTAATTAGAGAAGTGATGAAACACTTAACACTTTGCCGCCAATAAATCTTAAGTAGGGTTATTAGACGGATCAGCAGGAGGAGAGTTAGAAGTGATTTTCTGAAAAACTATACACCAGGCTAAGGGCGTTTTTGACTCTTGAACCACCAAAAGAAAGTTAAGTGTTGTCCTTGTGGTCGAGTAGGGACACCAAGAGGAGGCTAAAGTGGTAATTAATGGCCCAGGAGGATGAGATAAAAAGGTACTTAATTTAAAGAGATATTTTTATTTCTCTTAATATTGTTCTGCATTGTCATCCTTGTTTTATCTCATAATTAAGAACGGTAGTTACACTGACAAAGAGTTACGTTTTTGAAGGAAAATTTTTAAGAGATTTGACCAAATGGTACATTTCTATTTTGTCCCCAAAATTCATATGCTAGAGAATTCCAAGTTGTTTGTCTGGCTGCACCGTTCAGCTGCAATGTGAGTTGCAGGCTCGTGTTTTGCATACTTGCATATATTACCAGCTATTTCATTCCACATATTATTTCACTTCATTAGTTCATTTAATACGTACAACTATGTGGCAGATATTGCTGTCCCCATTTCATAGGCAGCAGAGATAGAAGCACTTGATTAAGTCCCTGCTAGTAAGGAGGTTATAAGAGCTCAAGGAAGTAACAATAAGCTAACATTTCATTGAGAACCTTCCTTGTGCTACACACTATAGGAAGCATTTTTTCAAACATAATCCTATTTGATCTCTATAATAACCTATTATTATTCTTCTCATGTTTTTCACAGAAGAAAACACTAAAGCTTAGAGAGATCCAATCATTTATCAGCTTCACACAGGGGGTGGGGGGGGCGCTGGATTCAAATCCGGCTCTTGCATGACTTTGACACCAGTGCTGTAGTGGAGCGAGGCCCAAGCCCTGGTCTTTAGTGGGGGACCCTTCTCCCTAACTCTTTTGTGCCTTTCAGGTCACAAAACGGAAAACTCGCCTGTAAAATCATGGTATTAAAAATGTTCTTCTCAAAGTGATGGCAAACAAAGCTGTTTTCGAGACAAAAACATTTGCAGAGTGTTTTTGGTAAATAGCTCATTCGGTTGTGCAGAGGACATTAAGGGGCCCCAAGGGGAGCCTGGGCAGGGATTGTGCAAAGTCACGGGTGCTTAGCACGAAGCCTGGAGCTTCCATAGCCACGGATCCCATTCGTGGGGCGCCATGGGGTTTGCACACCTGCACCCCGTTGACCCCACCTGCCCAGCAGCTGGAGCCACTGAGCGAGCACGTGCAGAGCCGGACCCTGGGGGAAAGCTGAGCCCTGTCTTTTCAGTTACCAAAAATCTTCAGTGGAGGAATGAGAAGGTACGAAGTGCATTACACATTGAGGCCAGGACCACGATGGTAATGATGCTAATCAGGCCAGTCTAAAAGCTTGGGCTCAGGCGGAGCATTAGGTGTGTGACCTGCCTGAGATTCCCTGCCCCTCCTTTTGTGTTTACCTTAATCTTGCTCCTTCTTGTCTCTATGCCAAAACTAGTTTTATGAGGCCTTAACAAATAAAATATGTTTTATTATAACAGTATACAAATTTAAACAGAAAGTTGGGAAATACAGAGAGAACAAGCATGTTTTACCCTAATGGCCAGTGTCACTGCTATAAATGGGCCACTGTGTAGGCTCTGAGCCTCCTGAGAGCCGCAGCAGGTGCGGACCCGCCTGTGACTCTGGCTGCCTCGTGCTGGGAAGGGGACATGTGTGAGAGCTGGTTGCAGGGACAGGAAGGGAGGGGCCCGTTGGAGACCTCATTCCTGCAAGGTCCTAAATGCTGGGTCACTGATGATGGTCATAACTCATGGGTGGGACGCAAAGGCTAAAGACCGAGGGCCAAATGTCAATTGCAGCTGAGGCTACCAGCTGTGGCCCTGATTGAACGCTCAGAACAAGGACAACCTGCCACCAAAGCTGAACAGAACTTTTCAGCTTTTTCTCTGTCCCTTATGCAAAAAGGCACGAGCCAATTAGTGCACCTGGAAATGTGACTGAGAAGCAGCATGGCTTTCTGGACTGGGTGCCGTGCAGGTTTGCAGGGCCCTGGGGTTCAGAATCAGGATTTCTCCAGGATCCCGCAAAGCCACCACTGGCAAACACGGCCTGCCCAGAAGCAGAAGCGAAGCAGCAGAGATCGGAGGGGGCACTGACAGGTTAACGGCAGAGCTCTCCCCCGCACACCCGCACACACACACCCTCGTTCTCGTCCCCTCCCCCCAGGGCCTCTTGCTAATGAGAACAGATTTATTTATAAGGCAGCTCTCCAGAGAGAGCTGCTCAGCTGTCAACCTGGCTTCCCCCCAGCTTCTCCATGGGGCCTTCAGTTTCCAGGGCCAAGAGGCAAGTTTGACTCCCCGGCATACAAGTGGAGCCGACTACGGGCTGGATGTGTGCAGAGTTCCCGGGACACAAAGAAGGCTGAGGTCCAGCCCCTGCAGAGCCCTCTGCTAGTGGGGAGTCAGACACGCACGTACATAACCACCACACACGTCCCGGCTGACTCGTGTGTGCCCTGGCAGGTCAGACAGTCCCATGAGGTGAAGGCTGTAGGTCCAAGCTCCATGCAGGGGCTCCTTGGGATGACACCGAGTGAGCAAGCTCCGCCGAGCCCCCCACTTAGCACCGCTCAACTGTGAGCAAGTTGTCCAGCAAGAACGCGGGAAGGGTGATGCTTATAGCTGTCTCCAAAGCACAGTTTTTCAAGTTGACACTGAAGCTAAAATTATGTATCAAAAAGAGACCTGGTGTAAATCGGTTCCATCAATTTGAACTCATTTAGATGGATGAGCCTCCACTGGCACTGACAGTGGAGATCTGCATGGAATGCCGAGGTCAGAGTAGACCAGCATCCACCGGCTTCTCCGCGTCTCGTGGAAGGGAAACGAAGGAGCATGCCGGGCCACCCCTGCCTGCCCTCGCCCCGTCTCACAACATGACGCTCCCAAAGGGTCCTTCCTTAGTCGGCTTCCGCTTCAGCCCAAAACTTCATTACTGTCGAGCACACGGGGATTGTTCTGGAGGTGGAGGCTGCAGCTTTGCCTGGGATGATTGATGTGCTGTGTGTGTGTTTCCTTGGAAGGGGTGGGGAGGCCCTGGAGCCTTCCCCAGGGCAAAGCGGCAGGAAGAGCAGAGTGCTCCGGAGAGGCGGGCAATCAACAGAGGGAACAGACAGGCCACCCGCCTGCGGGGCGACAGAGCCTTCCCTGCAACCCCAGCCTTGAGCCCTGCCTCACCCAGACCTCACTCTGCCTGTCGCAAAATCTCGCATATTCTCAGAGGCTCGATATAGGCACGTCATGCCACCTGGATCACTCACCTGTCACAGCCTTCTTCCAAATGAGGTCCGTTTTCTATCCCGTTATCGGCTCCACAATAACTGTGCTTTGCATGCACGTGACAGAGAAAGACCACGTTCCTGAGGAGATGCACCACCTCGTTGCATTGTCACAGCAAATTTGGGAGATGGCGGGCCCCATCTGGCCAAAGAGAAAACGCAGGCACAAGGAGGTTACAAAATTAAAATAAAATAAAAGGAAACAACTTCACAGAGGCAGGACTAGAACCTCAGTCTCCAGACTGTAGCCCCTCATGCTTCCGATAGCTGCCCATGCACAGCCCACTCGCTGGGCTCGTCCTGCAGCCCTTTGCTCCTATCTTCCCCTCAGGACCCCAGAGACGGCTTAAGATGGGACCCACCTGCCCCACACCAATGCCGTCCGTTTACGACGACCCCATGGCTCCGTTCACACCTTCCACATGGACCCGATGATGCACTGTGGGGTGTTCTGCATGAGAACGGACCAGGACAGCAACCAGCAGAGACGTGTGACTCGGGGAGAAGCCCAGCAGCTACGGGCAGGACCAACAAGATTCTGAGAATCATTTGGGAGAGGGGGGCACATTTTACATGACTGTCATCCTGATAAGAAGAGGAAAGACGAGCAGAGAGAAGACGGCCATGGGAGGAGGGAGGCAGAGACCGGAGTGATGCGTCCACAAGCCAAGAAACACCAAGGATCGCCAGCAAACAAGGACCCTCTCCTGCGGGTCTCAGAGGGAGCCTGGCCCTGCAGACACCCTGATTCCTGACTTCTGGCCTCCAGAACTGTGAAACAATCCGTTTCTGTCATTTTAAGCCACCAAGTTTCTGCTACTTTGTTACGGCAGCCCTTGGAAACTGAGACGGAACACGATGCAGAGTTTGGGGGTAGGCTAAACCTGAGTGTGGGGGACTGTGGCACTGGCTATGAAGCTCAGAGGGGCGTGCGGTCCCCCTGGGATTGTCAGCCCCACGTCAGCAGGTCTCCTCACCAACGTGAGGACTTGGGCCTGCAACGGGCTCTGAGAAACAAAGACGGCGGAGGCCTTGGGTGCAGGGCACCCTGCAGACTGCCTGCCTGCCCTCCCACTCCGCCTCCATCCCCCTTAAACCTAATACCACAATCCCTTACTGATATTAAAAACTGACAAGGAATTTTGCCACCGGCACTAGCATTTTAATATTGAAAGGTTGTGAAATCTAATAAGAGCTACAAGGAGGTTGATGGGGATGGCATTATTTTTTCCCCCTTCCGAGCTTCAATAGAACTGGGATTCAATAAGCAAATGTGACAGAATGTGTAATTTCCCCTTGATCCGCCACGGCCAGATATTTCCTGTTTAATAACCTTAAACCAATGTACCCACCCCTCCCTGAGCAGCCCCCTCCCCGAACATCTCTCCTCTCCATCTTATCGGAATAATCCTTCATTTGAACGCAGCTCAGACTGGCACTTTGGTGGCACCTTATCACCGCTTGAAGACACAAAGGGAACAAGCTGAAATATTATTTTTCCCCTTTGTGGAAAGGTGTTAATGAGATCTTCCTGCCATCGCCCTGCCTGAGATGGCGGGAGATCCCTGATCCCAGCCCTTTCTGGTCAAATCCCAGCTTTAAAACCTGTGCATGAAAGAGGGGGCTCCTGGCCCACACCCAGCCCCCAAACAAGAGGAGGCCGAGACAGAAAATTTTTAGCTAGAAAGTGACAAGGAGTGGGAGGAGCTCACGCCTGACCTGGGCGGCTGGGCTCTGAGAGTCCTTGTTGGCCACAACCAGATCTGGGTTTGACAATGGCAACATGCAGTCCTGCCTTGCTGCCTTGCTCGCTGGAGCAGGAGGCAGTGCAGGCTCCAGGGAGGGGTCTGGGGCAGGCTGTTGAGCACAGCACGAGAGGTGTCCTACAGCCTGCATGGTCACCAGCCCCCAGCCCTGCAGTGGGATCCGGTTCAGGAGAACTAAGGCAGGTGCTTCCTGATGAGCTGGACCCATGCAGGGACCGAATGAAATCCTGGGTCTGTTTTAGTTGTCTCAGGAGTAAGCCAAAGAGAGATTTGCTAGCTGCCAGGAAAGAGATTTCTCTAGATGCCCTGCTGAGCGTTGGAATAAGAAAGGTATTATCACATGTTGATCGTTGTCACTGATGTTGCTAACACCGAACAGAGTGAGCACTTACTACACGCCGGGCACACACTAAGACTGCACGTGCATTATGCTCTTTAACTCTCACAACCACACTATGAAACAGTTACTATATTATTATCCCCATTTTGCAAATCACCAAATGGAGGCTTAGAGTGATCAGGTGATTTGCACTACCACGAAGCCCACAGGTAATAAATGGCAGGTGCTTGAAACCTGATCCTTTGATTCCAAAGCCTGTGCTCCTAACCAGTAATCCAAAAAGGACCAGCACGTCCTGCAAACGTTCCAGGGCCCAGACCTGGACATAGAGAGACCAGAGACTCTGTGAGAGTTGCTAGGGAGTTGCTTCTCGGAGGAAGCCTGGACAAGGAGGGCAAAAGATATGGGTGGCGTGTGACAAGAATGTGGAGTTAAGAAGGGTTAGGTGATTTGTGCTGTGGTTGTTTAGAGGAAGAGGGCCCTGAGCCTGGGGGTTCCGGGAAAGGAGCTGGTGGGGGGAGCCACCAAAGGGAGGGATGGCAGCTCTTGCAGCCAAGTCCTGGGGAAGGTGGAAGGAGGGGTTAAGGGGCACAGCCTTGGGGTGGAGGAGGAAGCAGGCAGGACAGGTACGGGTGTGGACTGACACACAGGAATGCGGAGGACTGATGACTGAGGCTCATCAGTGGCCTCGATGTTCTTCCTTGTTTGTCCTCCAGGGGCACTTCCATTGCTAAACCACAGCCACCCTTGGGCCCTTGGCCACCTCTCCCTTCTCTCCTGGAGGACTACGCACATCCAAGTTCCTGGAAGTTTCCCCTGCTTCTCACCTGTTTGTCTCTGTCTGATCAGTTTATCTAGAACAAAGTGTCAAAAGTGTTATACTAGAAAAAAACCTCAGAGGTATTATAAGGAGGTGACATCTAAATGGTAGGCTTTGAAAGGATGACTGTGATGCTGCCAGGCAGGCAGGGAGAGAGCGTACCTGGCAGAGCGAATCTGTGGAGCGGAGCAGGCCCTGGGGCCTAGAGATGCTCAGACTATTTGGGACAGATCAAGGAATTTCAGGACGGCCAAGACAAGTTGAAACAACGAGGAGAGAAGCAGGCTGCAAGGGAAGGCTGGGATCTCCCAGCACATGTCCTTGACTGTCACCTAAGAAAGTTGAGCTTTGGATCTCACGAGAATGAGGGTGGAGAGACCTCTGTAGGCTTTTAAATCTCCCGAGTGACATGACGAGTTGTGCCTTTTGGAGCTATCATGTGCTAATGCTGCAGAGGACAGAACGGAGGGTAGAGAGATTGCTTGAGGGGGTGCTGCAGTGGTCTAGTTCAGGGTGGGCAAATTTTTCTGCAAAGGGCCAGAAAGCAAATATTTTAGGCTCTGTAGGCCACACGGTCTCTGTCGAAACTATGAAAATGAATGAGCACGGCCAAGCTCCAATAAGATTTTATTTACAATAAAGGCAGCAGGCTGATTTGGCCCAAGGGCTGCTGTTTGCCAGCCTTGGTCTGCGTCATGAAGAGACAGATAGACCAGAAGTAAAGGGTTCTGCCCTGCCTTAACGAGGTGCCCCATAAAGAGGGCAGAACAGCTTGAAAGCTGAGAAAGGCATAAAAAGAAAGAATAGAATCACCAAAAAGGTGGCATTGCAGTCAAACTTGACCCAGGCCTCTTCTTGGTCAGAAATAACGTTAAACTTTCCCTCCCGCTCCAAGGAGCTCAAGGAATTTTTAAAATCCCCTAATGGTACATTTTCCTCCCTATTTCACAAGTTAGGAAATGAAGGCAGGTGGCTGTGAGCAGGGACCCAGTGGGACAACAGCCAGGTGAGGAAAGCAGCAGGTGTCCCCTGGCGGTGAGTCCTCCAGAGCATCAAGGTGCAAAGGCACCAAGAAAGCCCTAAATGGCTTTGCAAATGGCTAGAAGGCAGGGGGGGATCTGAGGGCAGAGCTGGATGTTGGCACGGAGAACCTTCCTGACCCCTCCCCCCAGCTCTGGTAGAACCAAACTTGTCTCAGTAATAGGAACTAGCCCATGTTCAACACAAGGGCTCCCGGCAATTCTGAGAAAGTGAGTCACAGTCATCCCTTGCTACCTGTGGGGGATTGGCTCCAGGCCCCCTCACAGATACCGAAATCCACAGATGCTTAAGTCCCTTATATCAAATGGTGTAGTATTTGCATATAACCTATGCACATCCTTAAATCATCTCTAGATTACTTACAATACCCAATACAATGTAAATGCCACGAACATAGTTGTTATACTGTATTGTTTAAGGAATAATGATGAGAAAAATAAGTCTGCACATGTTCAATACAGAAGCAACCCTTGCAGGCCTAACTATATTTTTGATCTGCAGTTGGCTGAATCCTCGCCCATGGAAGCCCATGGCTATGGAGGCCTGGCTGTGCATGGAGGTTTCCAGCAGGAATCTCATTTATCCACATTCTACTGCAGAGACTGTGAGGCTTCTGTCTATATATATGCATGTCACAATATTTGGGAACAATATTCAAGGAAATGTCCCTCCTCCAAGGAGAGTATTATATTGTTTATGAGATAATTTACTTTAAAATACTTCAGCATAAACAAGATGGGATGTGTGTAAAACTATCTCTTGTGTACACTCTGGAGGTGGCTTGCACTTGAGATGCCAAAAGATGAACACTCTAGGGTGGTCAACCAGCACAGAGAGGTCCTGATCAGGAACCATCCCCTTCATAGCTGATTACTTAGCATTTAAAATATCAGTGTCAAAAATCTCCTAGGCGCCTGTAATCCTAGCTCTCTGGGAGGCCGAGGCGGGCGGATTGTTTGAGCTCAGGAGTTCGGAACCAGCCTGAGCAAGAGCGAGACCCCGTCTCTACTGAAAATAGAAAGAAATTAATTGGACAACTAAAAATATATAGAAAAAATTAGCCGGGCATGGTGGCGCATGCCTGTAGTCCCAGCTACTCGGGAGGTTGAGGCAGGAGGATCGCTTGAGCCCAGGAGTTTGAGGTTGCTGTGAGCTAGGATGACGCCACAGCACTCTAGCCCAGGCAACACAGTGAGACTCTGTCTCAAAAAAAAAAAAAAAAAATCTCCTAGGTCAGCTTGTCACCTGAAGATGGGCATAAAGTGACCAAGCCTAACCGTCAGCATAAGTGCCCATGCAGTGGACAATGGCATCAACATTGGGAAACAGCCAGGTCTGATCAAGCTGATCTGAGCGCCTTAAGGACGGAGTGAGGACTGTAGCTAATGAAGGCTGTAACCTAATCAATGGCTCAGCAGAAGCTGCCATAACAAAGCCATGCTCCCCCTTCTAGATCTCCTTGCAGGATCACCACATTTCTGTGACCGCATCCCTCCTTCGAGGTTTCTGCCAGCACTGGCCAGGGTGGAGGGCTCTGACCACACCCAGGTGTTCTGGTCCACCTGGTGGGAAGACCTGGGTAGCCGAAGCATCTGTAGTGGGTAGTTTTTCGGGGCAAGCCCTGGAGTCAGCCTGGCTGCTTTAAATCTGGCCCCACTGTTCCTTAGCTGTGGGCCCTGGCATGTTGCTAAACCTCTCAGCACCTCGGTTAATATATGCTCAGCTAACAGTAAGTGCATTATTATTATTATTATCCCATAGAAGAGAGCTGAGCACCAGGCCATCTGAGCTCCAAAGACCCAGGCTTTAGGACGATAATCATGACCACCTTCCACCACCATAAGCACACTCTCCTATACTAGCTCCTTCACACACAGTAATTCCTTAAATCCTCACAACTCTTGGGGGTAGTTATATTATCCCCATTTTATGGATGATGAAATTGAGGCTTAGGAAGATTAAATAACTTGCTCCCTGTCACACAGCTTAAGTTAGGGGGTCCAAGACACACACCAAGCCCTATGGGACCTGAGCCTGGGCTCGTAACCACCACCACGCCCCTCCTCTCCCCAGGATCACCAGGGAGAGAAATCATGGACAAAGGAACATCTTGCCTCCTTGACAGTTATATTTCCACGTTGCATTAATAAATTAGCATTCGAGTTTGTGCAGCAGTCTCTTACAACCTGGGCTGGAGGAGTGGTTTGTGGCCGTGGCTGTTAGATTCACCTTTTAGACGTCCCTGTGCTCAGGACACACTCTCAGGACCAATTAAACCCAAATATCAGGGACTGAGACCCAAGTACCAGCATTTTTTACAGCTCCCCAGGTGATGATAGCATACACCAAGGTCATGACCCCCCGGGTTAGGGTGAGCCAGCGAGGCTGCATCTGACAGACTCCTGCAAAATGAAGCACCTGGTCCTACCACACCCCCAGTGACCAGAGCCAGGCATCTGGCCGACAACAGCATCGCCTCCCAATTCTCCAAGGGAAACCCAGGAATGAACACTGGGCTCAAAACCAAGGCTGTTCCTCCCTCACAGCAGAGAAAAGAATGGTTAGTGGGAGCCCTAGGCCATCCCTTCACCCCCCACGACTTCGCCCCCCAGCCCCCGAGGCTGCGCTCAGGACGCTCACCAGGGTCCTCCCCCAGCCTGCCTGACTCAGACAGCACACTGGAATCTGGACATCCGGTCATTCTCCTCAGAATGAAGGATGAGGCTTTGCCTGGGATATAATGAGTGGAATAAAATTTTATGCTCTCTCTGGGAGGACTGGGTGAGGGGTCTGGGGGCCAGAGGGGGAGGGCAGATGGTACCAGCTCCTGGGTCTCTCCCCAGGGGCAGATAGAAAGGCTGAAGGCGCATCCTCAGAAGAACCAGAGGCAATCAGCGAATTAGCATACAAACTGCCTCCCTGCTCAGCTCCGGGCAGCCAGGCACCCGAGGGGGCAGAGGCTCTTAGCCCTACCATGAAAAGCTTGCCAGTGCCAAGGCTCTCGGGGGGCAGTGGGGCGGAATGAGCTGCCCCGTAGCTGGCAGCTTGGGATCCAGGGACGGTCGCAGGGAGGGCGCGAGCAGAGGGCAGGGGGTAGATGGACAGTCATGGGACGCCTAGGCAGACAGAAGAATGGCGTCAGCGCCCATGCAGGACCCAGACAAGGAGGAAAGACACCAGCTCCCCCAGCGAGGTGCCATGGGGCGCTGAGTCTGCCACTGTCCCTCAGGCAGAGGAAAGCAGCTGCCCAAAAGAAAGCTCCTTAGCAGTGTCCCGTACTGGTCTCACCTCTGACAGCAAGTGACCAAGGCAACTTAACGGTTCCCTCAGTTCAGCTGAACTTCAGACAGGTTTCCTCCTGACTCTAGGCCCTGGCTTCTTGTTCCTTAGAGCACTTACTTTAGCAAACTCACAACTGTAAATCTTCCCCCAGCCTCCCCCTACCAGTTTTACAACCCAGGAATGTCTTTCTCAAGGGCCTGGGAGCCATCCCTTTGAAATGTCATCCTCCCTGTGGGAGGGTAGGAGCATAACTGCCAGAAGGGACAACTCGCAAACACACATGGCCCTTTCTCTTCCCTGTCCCATTAGACTCTTGCTGTTTGATGCCTCCAAACATCTATTAATAGGAAACACCAGCGATTGCACCTTTAGTGGTCCATGTTCTACGTAGAACAACGTGGACATTGAACAGCCATTCACTGAGGGTGCCCTACCTGTGTTTGTAGTATAACCCCAATGTCCCCAAGCCCCCTGTCTGGGGAGCCCCCATAGCCTACCAAATGGCAGAGGGCTGGCCTGGCCCCTCTCTTAGTCTTGGGAATCCCAGCAGCAATGGCGAGGGGACAGTACCTCCCATCCACATCATGGTGAGCCCACAGCTCTGCGCTCACTACTGCTGGGCCATGCTCTACACAGCTGTGCCCTTCATGTCATCCTCACCCCTGTTGGATCCTTTGTGCTTTGATACCATCCATGCTGGACAACTGCTGTGGATGGCCTCAGTTTCCCTCTCTGTCTTCAGCCAGAAGGAAAGTGTCTGACTTTCTCAATCCCGTTGTTAGGACCTCCAACATGGTTTTATAGATCCCAGAGGAAACATTTCCTTGTATTTTACCTGACCGCCCTCTCCCTTCCAGTGGGCAGGGTTGGGGTTGGGCCCACCACCGCAGGTTCCTTCCTTCCTCATCATCATCCTCATTCCCAGCCCAGGACTCCGTTGTCCCTCCCTCAAACCTGATTCCTTTTCAGGGTCCCTCCAGACTCAGACCACCAAGCAATCAGGGAATGTGACTAGAGGCAAAATAGGAGTGGTCGCCAGCAGTAGGGGTGGCTGCATGGCCTCAGTGCCAGCCCCACAGATACCTACGACGTGGCCTGGACCCTCTGCTCCTTCTAACTCTCCAGTAATAACATTGATTTTCAGGGGCAGTTACAGATTTGCTCACATGACTTCATCACCATATGACTTTGTCAATTGTTATAGATTATCGTTGTCCTTGTTGAGGTTGGAGATTTATGCATCCGGGAGTCCAACTGGATAAAACACAAACACCTAGTTTTTAAGATATTTATGGCAGAGTGAGAGACTAATAATGATAAAAATAGCAAATTTTATTCAGCATATTCTATGTTCCGGCCACTGTGTGCTAAATGCCCTACATGGATTGCCTCTTTTAATGTTTTCAAAACACATAGAAAAGGAAACTAGGACTTCGAGAAGCTGAGCTATTTTCCCAAGCTCACACGATTAAGTGCTGAAGCCCAGGTGTGAACCCAGATAGCCTGAACTCATGATCTTCACACTCTGTCCCCCCTTATTACAATGCTTTAATGTTCCTGAACCCTGGATTCATCTCTCCCACTAGAATCAGAACATACCTTCTCAGTGCATCTTCTCGAGCTATTTCTGCTGAGAGAATCAGCAGCATCAAAAAGATCCATTGTTTAATTCGACTCATCAAACAGACCATTGCTCTATTGCTGACCAATAGATACGTTATTATCTATTTTATTGATATGTTATTATCACCTGATTCCAAAACATCTTATATCAACCATCATACAATAGCGTGTTATAGTATCACAGTGACCACATGGCCTCATTTCCAGAGTAATCCTGATTTCAATATTGTCACCTATTTTTTATATAAGCCACAAAACATTAAAGAAATGATAATATATTCACATCCAAAATAGCCCCTCCTCTGCTTCTTTCACCAAAAAGGGCCCCAGATTCCTTTGTCAGGTTTCCTTTGTCAAAATTTCTTGGTTTCTGAAAAGACATAGTGTCCTGGGGGCTCCTGCCTCTGATGTAGTTTTAGCTCACACATGGCTGAGGCTAATTTACACATGAGCAAGGCGATGGTGCCACGTGGTGTCATCACCACAGCTGAGGCGGAACGTCTCCCAGCCACAGCCCTGGTGTTTAATTAGTCTCCATCTACCTATTGACTGCAACCAGCATCGCTGAGCCAATTCTTACCCATGACGGACTTCTGGTGGTATTACCACTATTTCCCAGCAGCCCGATTTTTCTCCCCTAGAGAACAGAGAGCAGATTGTCACCTAGCACTGAGGCAAGTCCTCACCACTCCTCATGTTGCGCTGCTGTGCCTGGCACCGAGCCCTGCATAAACCTGGCTGGGTGAGTCAGACTGGAGGCCTCGCTGGTGCCAGGAACACATGTGGTCAGGCATTCTGTGGGTTCTGGAGTTTATAGACCACACACGCTCTCACCCACTCACCCATTACACACACACGTGCTCACGCAACCCTCCTCTGTGCCACGTCCAGGAAACGTGGAGAATACCCTTGGCCAAGAGCCACGGAGACAGCAGTTCCAAGTGATTGACTCTCAGTGGAAGGCAGGTGGAAGGCGGAGATTTACATCTTCTAATTATCAATATCTTCCCTCCAGGTAACCTCTCAGCAATTGAGTCCTTAATTGATGTCACCAACTTCCTGTAAGCTGTCTCACTATGGCGGATGGAGCACAGTGCTCATGACGCAAGGGTCATGGGATATGTAGCCTGGACTCCTTCCCCCTCTCTAAAACTCAGCATTTTTGTATATTTAAAATTATCTAGCTCCTGGCTTCTAAAGTAAAAGGAAGCTCATATTAAAATATATCAGCACGGGGAAGGTATTAAATAAAAATCAAAGGCTCTCTGTGTTGGAGTTAAAGAAAAAGACAAGGTTCATGCCCTCCAGGGCAAGAGCGCCAACCCTGAGAAGGGAGGGTGGAGGGCAGATGAGTGGTCTGGAGAGACAGCAGATTGAGGCAAGCATGACTTTATTTGGCCACCACTGACCCATCACACAATTTCAAGCCGGTCCACCTTCCACACGCCAGTTGACTTGTATGGCCGGGTAATGGAGCAAGACCACTACAAGCTGTCAGCAGCGAGCCGGAGGTAAAGAAGGCAGGGCCAGAAGGTGAGCGGTATGGTCAGACATCCAGAGAGCAACAGCAAGATGTCAAAGCCAAGTCTGTGTGGCAGAGCAGAGTTCAGGGCACAGCCGTGGTTACACACCGAGAGAGCAAAACAAGAGATGCCAAATCCAGTGAGGGTGTGGGAGTCTAAGCTGGCAGGTCCAAGGTCAGGTTGCAATGCAAGGTACTAAGAGTGACCAGAGAGGCAGTCACTACTTGGGCGGGGGGGGGAGTCCCTCTCACACCCTCATAAGCAAGCATTTTAATGTGTCTACTGTGCATTCTTTCATTTGCATATGTTCCTGGAAAATGCATATTGTGGTTTTATGTGCACACATTTTGGTTTATATACATGTCACTGTGGTCTCATTGCCCTTTTCTTAACTCTTTTCAATCAGCTCTCTGTTTTCAAGATCCTTCCATGTTGCTCTGTGTATATCCAGTCCTGTGTTTCTAATCACTGTACGCTAGTCTGTGGCAAGCACCCAGCATACTGTCCTATGCCATCCCCTGGTAATGGTGACCCAGACTGCTTCCAACCCCCAGCCCCACAAAACAATGGGGCAACGAGCACCCTTATGCATGCCAGTGACAGAATTTGGGGGATACGTGCTCAGGAGTGAAATTGCTGGGTCATATAGAGAACATATTCTTAATAGCCACTCAGTGTCAGGTGGTTCTCCAGAAAGGTGGCACAGTCTACATGCCCACCAGCAGGGCAAAGCTGTTTCTACCTCTGAGGCTTCTCTCTTGAAGGTCTGGGGCTCTGCTCTTTTCAATTTCTCTCTCTGTACCCTAATACCATTCAGACAGAAGCCCCAGATGAGGTGGTGCTCGACATATTTCCCAGGTGACCACGTAGGTTCTCCAAGGGACAACGCACATTTTTGAGATTCTTCTAGCTCCCGCCTAAATGTCCCCTATTTATCATCAGGATTTCAAAGGACAAAATAACCAAGGCATATTTTCAGGCAATATGTTTCTGGCCTGTCCCGAGCCCCTTGACCTCCTGGCTCCAACTGCTAACATCAACAGACACCCAAATAAAGTGACTATTCCAAAGTCTATGTGAGCCCAGTGCGACTCTGTGCCAGCACACCGTGCTCTATATTGGCATTTCCCTGAGCATGTTTTGTCGTTTTTCCTGTAGTGAGTTATCTTCTCCTGTCTCTCTTACTCTACCTTTGATGTTTTCCTTGGATTATTCTACACTCCTCTAGTTGCATATATGCATATGTGCATATGAATAACTGCAATACATGTAGATTTGATTCAGCCTCTGCTGCCAAGAGGAGTAAAGGCATAAAACTGTGTCTTGAATTTCTGGTCCAGGGACACATAGCTCTTTAGCTTGTCTCTTTTTGTTTTACCTCTCTCTGATTGTATTCCCTCCTGCCTATACCTTTATAGGGGTCTTCATTTCTTCTCATATCTTTATTCTTTTATCACAAATGGGCTTGTTGCAGAGGCTTCTGGTTGTTTCCCCCACAGCCATTCTTCTCGTTTTACATAGTAATAGGATTTTTAGCGGAGCCCAGGCTATCCCAAGGGAAGCCTGTATTTCCCAGCTTTCTTGCAGGTGGGACTGGCCTCATGAAGGCAGCTGTGTAACCATTCCTTGTCACCCCCACCACTGGCTAGAAGGAAGGTGTGATTATGAGAGCAAGAGCATCATCTCGGACCATGACATGGACAGTGCATAGTGAGGGTGACAGAGAATGCACAGGGAAGGATCTTGGATCTCAGATGATTGTTGAGCTACCATGGAAGCCCTGGGACTGCTTGCCTAGCTTTTCGAATGGCAAAAACAAACCTCTCCCTTGTGCAAGCCATTAATGTTATATATTAGCCTCACTAATACATATATGTTCCAGGAGCCAGCACACTTTTTCTGTAGTAAATATTTCAGGCTTTTCAGGCCATGCTTTTTCTGTTGCAACTATCCACCTCTGCCCTTGTAGCATAAAGGCAGCCACAGACAATATGTAAATGAATGAGTGTGGCTGTATTTTAAAGAAGCTATATTTAGAAAAAGAGGCC
>NW_012152175.1:399723-421961 GCF_000956105.1 Propithecus coquereli | reverse complement strand
AAGACATTCTTTTACACATTCCTCCCATATTTTGAAGTTTTCCCCTGCACATTTAGGTTTTTAAACCTAAATGTGAAATCCTAGAATTGATTTTAGTGTAGGTTTGAAATAGAGAATTTTTTTCCATTATAGATTCCAAAGTGTCCCAGTGCCATTTTTTAAATAGCCTTTGCATTCCTAACAGGTTTGCAACACACCTGTCACATATCAAATTCCTGTATATTCGTGGCTTTATTTCTGGGATCTCTTTTCTGTTCCTTTGATCTCTTTTTCATTTTCTCTGCCAACACCACACTGGCTGGATCATTATAGCTTTATAATAAGCCTTGATTTTTGGTAGATCAATTCCCATGTTTCTTGTTATTTTTCCTCAAAATTGACTTGGATATTCTTGGTCCTTGTTTTGCTCTCCCTAATAAATTTTAGAGGCAGTTCACCAGGTTCTATGAAAAAAAGTTGTTGGGATTTTGCCTGGAATTGCATTCAATTGACAGATTCAACTGCAGATGACGACATCTTTGCGATACTGACTCTGACCGTTCTATCTCTTGGACTTCCACAGCATCAGATGATAATAATTTGAGGTAAATTTATGGCCAATTGAACAGCTGTATCCAAAGATTGTTGATTAATGGTTCTGTGTCGATTCATAGAAAAGTTGCCACTGCCTGGCTACAGGATTCTGTCCTTGGCCCTGTCCTTCTGAAAATAACTGTCAATCAATTATTCAGATGACACCAACCTGGTAGGCAGAGCACGTGCCACAGATGACATAATCAAAATTCAGAATGATCTCAACAGTCTAGTAGGCTTGGCCGAAGCCCAGAAGATAAAATTTAACAAGTATAAATGCAAAGCCCAGCAGCAATCTCTGAAATTCATTTACACAAATGCCGAATGGTTGCAGAGGGAATACCAATTTGGCAGCAATTTGTGTGAAAAGAATTTTGTGGCACAAGGGAGGCAGTTAGGTAGTCATTGATCACAAACCTAATATGAGGCAATAATACGATGTGGCCATTGAAAGAGCTAATGCAAACTTATTAAGGTACAATATCCAGTTCATGTCAATTACAGGCTCCCTGTACTCCAGTGTAATCTGATCACACCCATAGCACGCGCTTCATCTTTGCATGCCACACCGACATATCTCAGGGCATCTAAAGAAGGATTAACAAAGTAGTGAGAGATGTGGAAAGCTTCCCATCCAAGGTCTGGATAAAGAGGCACCCACGCTGTTATTGCTCCCGTGGCAAAGCAACAAAGTAAAAACCCACACTGTCCAGCCTACATAGGAGAAAACTCTCTAACATACCCTGAAGATGTCCCCAACCATGGAATGGTCAGGTGTGCAGGAGGTAGTGAATTTCTGCTGTTGGAATCATTCTAGCAGAGGCTCTGTGACCATCTCCCAAGTATGGTGTGGGCAGGACACCTGCTTTGGGTAGAGCCCTTCATGGTAAATGACCATGGCTTTAAGATCACATTTTCTTTTCTGCCTCATCCAGCACAATCTTCTTCAATCACAAATATGAAGAATAAACAATACACAGGCAGGCAAGGGCAGGAACACAGAGTAAGGACAAAATCCAGTTTTGCCCAGATTAGGAAGGATGTTGTCACCTTTTTTGTTTAAAAGAATGAATTTATGAAATATTTCAAACACACCAAAGTGCAGAGAATAACAAATACCTATGTATCTACCACCAAGAATTAACCATTGCTATGCTTTTCCCTATTTGCTTAAGATTTTTTTAAAGAAATAAGATATTATAAGTGGCATTAAAGTTACAATGCACCTATTCTGTCCCAGTTGGCATATATCCTTCTCATCTATGTATTTGAACATTACTACACACGTTTCCATAAAAGTATATAGTATTGTTTTGCATGTTTTTAAATTTTATAGGAATGGCTTCATGCTCTCTACAATATTCTAAAACGTGTTTACTTAGGAGATCATTATAAACAAGGCTACAACAACCATCTTTGCAAATTTCTTGTTTGTATACAACCATCTCAGAGTATACACAGCTAGAAGTAAAATTGCTGGGTTAGAATCACATATCTTACATGTTACTAGATACTGTTACTAGATACTAGATATAAATCATTTGTACCCACCAGAGAGAAAGTTCCCATTATCCCACATTCTTGCTGATACTTGGTATTATAAAACATTTAAATTTTTAATAAACTGATAGGTATGACATTGTGGGCTGGGTTTTTTTTTTTTTTTTTGCATTTTCTGGACTCTAGTAAGACTGAACATTTTTCATATATTTATTGATTGACTTGTGGCATTATTCATATATTCTGGATATTTATCCTTGACTGTTTATATGCAGGCAAATATCTCCTCCTCCCTATGATTCCTTTTCTTGCTAGCTCTGCTCTGATTCTATTCTCACTCCACCCTGAGCCACTCTTCCCAAGTCACCTGTAATACAATATTTCTTGTCACTTATAAGGCTCAATGGTACCAAGCAAGTCCTCTGGGGGTTGGTAGCTTGTTTCCATCTTTTGCATGAAACTTGGAATTCCAGTAACTTCTATAGGTGGTGTTTTTGTTTATGGTATGGGAGTTATGAGATGACATTATGTTTATGATCAGGTCAATTTTCATCTATTTAGTTTTTTCATTAAAACATTACATTCTTTTGTTTCATAACTAATAATGAATATTTATCTAATAAATTAAGAGCAAAGTTTAAAAAAATATGATGCCAAGACAAGTTGTAGATGTTTATGACAAACTTGAAAAATGCAATCATTGTTCTTTCTACCTCTAGTTCTCTTTTTTATGTGGAGTAACCCGACTCACATCGGCCTTCCCTGTACGGCTTGGTAGCCGCACTGCCCACCTGAGGCTGTTGTCAGTACTAGCTAGCTGCACTAAGGTTTCGGGTCACCAAGGCTTACGGGAGGAAGGGAGGGAGAGAGTCAAAGCCAAGAATTATTAGCTTGCTTCAATTATCTTAGGACTTCTTTTCATTTCTGCTTGGGGCTTACCCCGCATTCCTTTTTTGCCCATGAGAGAGAAGTTACTATTGGCAACCAAGTTGTAAGTTTATTCACCCAACCTAGTTCTACAAGTAGCCTTCATTACATGGATTTGTTTTCTAACTTCTACAACTAAGCATTCAAACACCTGGCTCAGTCTTCAAACACCACTTTTATCACACATTTTTCTTAAAGTAAGTGTTTCTTGAGCCACATGTGGTGGTGCATACCTGTAATCTCAGCTACTCAGGAGGCTGAGGCGGGAAGATTGCTTGAGGCCAGGAGTTCAAGACCAGCCTGGGCAACATAGCGCTACTCCACCTCTATTACAAAAAATGTTTCTTAAGCATTCACGTTCTGAGTGCTTAAATTTAGAATTTGAACACACAAAAATTATTATTTTAATACCCAAGAAGTATGATATCCCTTCTGTTCCCTGTCCCTACTCACAGACCAGACAGAACTGGCCACTAAGCAACCCAGCACCCTGCAAAGCAGTGATCGTCTGACCTCAGCTCCCTGGACCAGTTCTCTTAATTTCTCCTTCTACGTTCCATCTTAATGCCTAGCTCCCTTTCTGATTGCATGCTCCTGGAGACGCAGAGCAGGGAGGAGTCAAAGCAATACTTACATCTGCTAACAAATAACAAGGAGTTAAAGACATTGCATAATAAATACCAAATAGATGTGATCCACTGGGACCTTGCAATGGGTCACCTCATTTTGACTAAAACCGATAAAGTAATAAACACACTTAGATCAAGCCCAGCTACAGACAAGTTCTGAACGCCTATCTCAAAGGTATGACTCTGTAGGGAGACACAGTAGGTGTTTACTAAATACTTGGAATTTGGGGAGTGGGGGAGACTGTGCCCCTCTCTTTAGATTTCTGCATTGGCCCATAACCAGGGAGGCCTTTTGCCTCTCCCCAGGAAGGGGTGCTAATCTTCGAGGTCAGGGCCTGAGAGCACCAGCAGCCGTGTTCCCTGGAGGCCGGGCCACTGACCTGAACGGGGATGGGGATTTAGGAGCACGCTGTCTATTCCACCCAGACTGGGAAAACCAACCTCACCCACGCAGCTGGTTGGCTAAGCCCACGAGGCTCTGAGTTAAGTGTTTTACAAGCATTACTTTCATCTACAAAATGGAAATCAGCCACTGTTTCTCAAATGCCAGATTGTCTAGGAAACCGCACCACCATCCTGGTCTCCAGCTCCTGAGCCTCTCGGGTCTGCGAGGCTGCCCCCTTCTCTCTCCTTCCCCAGCTTCCTCTACCCCTCTCTTCTGGAGACCAAGCAGCAGATGCAAAATCTTCACCACTGGTGCAATTTGCTTGGGAATCGCTGTCCTGAACCACAGGGTCCCGATGGACATAACTATTTAGCCAGCCCAGATGCCATCGTTTAGGAATGTTCAGCTCTCAGACAGCAGAGAGAGGCCCCAGGTGGGCAGGGAGCCTCTTGGAAACTGCTGGGGGTGCAAGGGGATCTTCCCTGTCTACAACTCGTTTTGATTTACATTGGTGCCTTGTGTGACAGGCTACTAAGTTTTTGTTCATGGTTCTTCATATGTACTAATTTTTATGTTATCCAGACATTTTTTAGAGGTCCATGTCCTTGAAATATTATTTAGCCTTAAAAAGGAAGGAAATTCTGACACATGCTACAACTTGGATGAACCTTGAGGACGTTATGCTATGTGAAATAAGCTAGTCACAAAAAGACAAACACCGTGTGATTTCACTCGTATGAGGTATCTAAAGAAGTCAAATTCATGGAAACAGACAGTGAAATGGTGCTTGCCAGGGGCTGGGGGAAAGGGAAGTTGAGAGTTGTTTAATTTCAGTTTTGCAAGATGAAAGGGTTCTGGAGACTGGTTGCTCAATAGTGTGAGTATAATTAACACTACTGAACTGTACACATAAAAATGGTTAAGATGGTAAAGTTTGTTGTGTGCATTTAACCACACTTTTTTAAAAAAAGTCCACATCTTCTATTTCTTTTGTAGATTCCCCAGCAATGCCTTGCACCATGCACACCCTAAGTCTCCATCAGAACACATTTATCTGTCATTGCAGGCATTGCTGCACCATTATCTTATTTAATGTAATCGAATCCTCACAACAACCTTGAGAGAAAAGTATTTTAGCCCAGTTATAATAATAGACAAGGAAACTGAGGTTTGGCACCATTATATGACTTGCCTTCAGCTAACTGGAAACAAAACTAGAGAAACCCAGGTGTCCAACTCCAGGTGAGCATTATTTCCACAGTTATTACCTCAGTTTATTAACCTGGAGATCTGGAACTGAATTCTTCAGGTTCAGACTCAGACAAAGTATCTCAAAAGCCTCTTCAGCATCAATGGTTGAGGATACTACTCGTATGTCAGGCAAGGCTGGGAAGCGTGTGTGTGTGTGCGCGCATGTGTGTGTGTGTGTGTGTGTGTGAATATCGCCAGAAAAAAGAAATCACCACTTCATGTGTAAGGAGAGACTCTCAAACTCCAAAGAAAGACAGTACAGTGGTTCTTCCTTGTACATCGTTGGCGGGAATATAAACTGATACAGTCATTATGGAAAATAGTATGGAGTTTCCTCAAAAAATAAAAATAGAATTACCATATGACCCAGCAATCCTACTTCTAGGTCTATATGCAAAGGAAATGAAATCATCTCAAAGATATATCTGCATGCCTTCGTTCATTTTGCAGCATCATGCACAATGGCCAAGATACGTCCATCAATGGATGAGTAGATAAAGAAAATGTGGTACACGCACACAATGGAATATCATTCAGCCTTACAAAAGAAGGAAATCCTCCCATTTGTGACAATAAGGATGAACCTGGAGGACATTATGCCAAGTGAAATAAGCCAGGCACAGAAAGACAGATGCTGCATGATCTCACTTACACGTGTTATCTAAAATGCTCAGACTCACAGAGGCAAAGAGTAGGATGGTGGTTACCTGGGGTTGGGGTGGGGGAAACGGGGAGATGATCAAAGGGTCCAGTCACACAAGGCGAATAAGTCCGGAGATCCACTGTACGGCATGGTGACCACAGTTAACAACACTCTATAGCGTACTTGAAACTTCCTCACAGGGCAGATCTTGAGTTTTCTCATCATGAAAAGAAATGATGACTACATGAGGTGATGGAAACAGTAATTAGCTGGACTGAGGTGATTATTTCACAATGTACATGTATGTCAAAACATCACATTGTATGTTTTAAATATATTCAATTTTTGTTGGTCAATTATACCTCAATAAAACAGAAACAGAAGAAAAAGAAATATTAATACAATAGTTCTCAAACCCAGGCGACTAAGCCAGCGGCAGAACAGGCCTCGGCATCGGTTGCCATGGGCAACATAACACAGTGCGGTCTCCATGTCCTTGGCATACGCGTGGCTTGCTGTCCTCGGGCCTCACAGCTGGGGCTATCTGAGCAAGGACCACCAACACAGAGTGAGAGGACAGTCTGTCCTCAAGGACTCATCCACCCTGTCCCTCTTAGCTCCAGGAGAGACAGAACTCTCTGAGAACGCAGAGGGGAGAGACCAGAAGGCAGAGGAAGTGGAGAGTGTGGCCAACAGATATGCTATAGTGGAAGGAGTGTACGTGGCTTTGAAAACTGGAATCTTCTGAGGCCAACAATTCTGATGAAAAACCTGAGGCTACTCTTGCTGACACAAGAAAGAAGCACAGTCATGCTTTGGGGTCTCTGCCTGGGTCACCCCCACTCTCCCCTTACTATTTAAAAGTAGGGGTGGTATATGGGAAATTCTAATTGTTTTCATTAACAGTCTTCCCTTTGCTATCTTAGTTTTCTCTAAACAACCAACACAACCCTTGGGATCTCCTTTTTCTCCTGGGTTCTTTCCTCCACCCTCTTCCCCACTCTTATCCTCATTTCTTTGCTTGCCTGATCTGGGCCCTGAGAGGGAACCGTGGGGTGTGCTGGGGAGGGCCAAGGAGATGGCTCTCCCCACAGAATGACAGGGGACGGGGGCTTAACCTGTCCTGGGTTTCTCCAGAGCCCTGCTTAGATGGGCAGGGGCACAGCTTTCAATTTCCAGCTAAACCTGCTGCCTGCACATCCCAAGGCATGTCTTCTTGTCTCTCACGTAACAGCCGAACATGTACAATCAGGAAAGGTAAGAGCATGGCAAAGCTGGAACATTTCAATCAATAAGCATATATATTAATCATAGCTTTGCAGTCTCTGCAAGGTCTACCCGTGAGGCTCACACTTAGCTTGGGTAGACAAGGTTGGTGCACAGGAAATACATATTGTCCTGGTGACCAGTGACTTTAGGTATGTCACTTAGCCCCTCCGATCCTCAGTTTACCCATATGTGAAATTGGATGGGGGGTAGAAGAGGAGGCGAATACCTCTCCTGCCTCCCAGGGGCACCTGAGATCACAGGTCTCTGCAAAAGCTGTTGGCAAGGCCGAGTGAGGAACCTGTCCTTTGCTTCTGATCCCCATTTCATCTCCACCCCACCACCCCACTCTTGAGGACATGTACGTAACATTTCCCAGAGTCCTGTTTATATGGGTTAGGTGGTTTCCTGTCATGCCCAGATGACAATAACACAGGCTGCATTTGAAGCCAGTTGGAACAGGCCTCCAAGGGAAGCTTTGAAGCCAGGGCATCAGGACAGGTTGGCTCTGACAAGGACAAGCAGAAGCCTGGCTGGGGACACCCAGGAGGCCGGGAGGCCTCTGCAAACCCATCTGTGGTCCTCTGTGCTCCAGGTAGGGACAGGGTAGGAAGCTGAGTGAGTTTAATCCATTCACATTCAGTGTTACTGTCGATAGGTAAGGACGTGCTCCTGCCATGTTGCTATTTGATTTCTGGTTGTTTCGTGGTCCTCTCTTCCTGTCTTGCTTCCTCCCTGTTCTCCTTTGTCAAAAGTGATTTTCTCTGGTGGTGTGTTTTAATTTCTTGCTTTTTATTTTTTGGGCATCTGCTGTAGGTTTTTTGATTTGAAGTTACCATGAGGTTTGCCAAAAACATTCTATAACCAATCATTTTCAACATGACAACTCTGCTTACAAACAAATAAAGCAGCAAAGAGAAATTTAACAGATATTCTACCCTTTAACTCCACCCCCCGCACTTTTTAACTTTTTGGTGTTTCCATCCATATCTTTTTATACTATCCATGCCGGCGTGGCCCTGAGTCTCAACGCAAAGCCCCACTGTCACTTCACTCTCCCTCCCCTGGGCACACAGATTCTGTCTCCGCCTGGGGTGCTGGTGCGGCCCTGCTGGGGGCCGGGGGAGAGTGGTGTAGGCAATGCAAGACTGTCCTTCCTGCCCTCTTTAGTGCCTCCTTCCTTGATACAATGTCAAAACCAGCTAGTATGATCACTCACCTGATTTTTGGTGCTTCTGAAGGTGCTTGCTTGGGTGGATAGTTGTTGAATTAGGTGTTTGTGGAGGGACCTTCACTAGAGGTTCTATTGGACAATCCTGCTCTGCTCTCTTTCCCAAAATGGCTTTTTAACAGCTAGTATTCCATCCAAAGGCCCCAAGGAGGCAGAACTTTAAGCCATATCAGGCTGCCGGCAACCCATGCTAGGGGCTGGTCTGTGAGGGGTCATTGTCATTCAGATCAACTCGTTGGTCATTTCTGTTCATCTGTCAACTAAGATTCCTGGGCAAGTCCATGTTTTGGTGTCAGGCCCTTTCTTGCAGACTAAGCGGCATCAGAGCCCCTCGGGCCTCGGGATGTAAGGGACGTTCCCATGTTATTTAACGCCTTCCTTCCCGCACCTTGCTCCTGTATGATTAGAATGGCGCGAGAACTGTGGGCCTCAGCTGTCTGATGGCATGTTTAGCAGGGACCTAGATGAAAAGCAGGTTACACTCCTCCAAAAAAGATGCCAGTTTTTTCCCTTGCCTGGCAGTAATAACAATAATAGCAGCTAAGACTTACCGAGCCTTTACTCTGTACCATGCTATCTTCTGAGTGCTTTGCTTTTTAAATGTGAACTACATAATCCTCAGCTTCACTAAGCCCCAGCCCAGCTTAATGAGGGTGAGGAAGCAGTTCAGGCATATTTACTTTGTATACGTTTCCATAAAGGATGCTATGACGGAGAAGCCCCTGGGATCTAAGGGAACAGCACTCCAAGCTCCCTGCGGGTGGCAAGGCTGATGCGAATGAGTGGTGAGGGATGGGAATGCTGGGGGTGGGGTTATTCTGAGCCCCTCATGTATGCTGTGTCAGCAGGAGCCAGCCCCGCCCCTCTTGCCCACCTGGGGTAACAGGACTGCAGTGGTTACAGGTTCAGGGCCATGAGTTTGGGGGCAGGCGTGTGCCTTGAGGTAGACACAGCCTACCTTGCCTGGACTAAGGGCTGACTATTTATGAAGAGGTTCCTTCCGGATCTGCACACTACCCATGGGAACACAATTCTTCCTCAAGTTGCACTGAAACCCAATTCTTTAGGTATCTATTGTTCTGTGCTCCACTGAGCTAAAACAGCTGGCTACCATCTGCAGCACACCAGCTCCTACTCTGCTGGCCTGGGGGCTGGCTCAAGCACCCTGAGCTAGGCAGTAAGGTGGCTGGGGAGGCTGGGCAGTTGCTGAAAATCCAAAGCGGGGAAAGAGATTTATATTTCTAGCCTCAGGGCTTAAGGCATGTGGACAGAGCAATGTCAGGGACCAGGTCATTAATACAGCCCTGCTCTCTGCAGCCTGTGGACACAGAGTAAGGTGCACTGACAGCAGCCCAAGGGCTTCTGCTGCTGGTTTCTTTGTTTGAAGCTACAGCATCAGATGCTGCTGTCCAGCTCCTACGGGCCTGGCCAGCTGCTTGGCTGGCCCTGTGGACTGAGAGGGCCTTGCTGGGAGAAGACCATATGCCATCGTGATGAGGTCCCTTGGGAACACAGATTCTCAAACTTATGAGGACATTACAATATCATCTGTGAGGGTTGTTTAAATGTGCACTGCCCAGCCCATTCTCAGAGATTTGAATTCTGTAGGTCTGGAGCTATACCCAGGAAACTGCATGTTGGAAGACATCCTAGGTAGACACCCTGGGACTTTATTTTGAGAACTGCAGCCTGGAGAGTGGAACAGAGTTCCTTTGCCCCTCCAAGCATGGTCCATGGACAAGCAACATTTGTATCATCAATTTAAAAGCTCAGGCCCCACACTGTACCTACTGAATCCACAGCTACAGTTTAGCAAGATGCCCCAGCGGGGGGATCCGTAGACATATTGCAGTTCGAGAAGCACAGCTCTGGGGAAGCAGTTCTCAAACAAGCGTGAATCCGAATCCCCTGGAGGGCCCGTCGAAACACAGATTGCAGGGCCAGCCCCCACCAAAAGCTTCAGATTCAGAAGGTCTAACCCGGGACAGGAGAATCTGCAGCTCTAACAAGTCTCTCTAACCAGGGGATGCTGGTTCTGGACCACATTTTGAGAACTACCACTTTAGTCTAGAGGAATTTTGCTCAGCCCTGCGTCACATTGTCATCCTTTGGGGAAATTTAAAAATTACTGCTGTCCAGGTCCTGTAGCTTAGAGGTTCTGGTTTCCTCGGTTCGGGGCCCAGCCTGGGCATCTGGATGTTTGGCAGCTCCCCAGGTGACTTTAATGTGCAGACAAGATTTGAGAACCGTTGTCCAGACATCCTGGATACAAATTCCAGCCAGGGACCTGAGAACAGTTACTTAACCTCTTCGAGCTTAAATTCTTTCAAGTAAAATATGCATGATAATCCTGACCTTTCACGGTTCTTATGGAAATTAATGATGTAATGAAAGTAAAGTACCAGGCACATAACAGGTTTTCAACTCACCTTACCCTCCCCTGACATTGTCTGCATGGGAGCCCCCATCTCTCAGCACCTGACCCCCAATTCCTTCCATCAGACACACATTTATTAGTCACACCTGTACGTACCAAGCCCTCTTCCAGGTGCCGGGGATACAAAGGTGAAAAAACAGACCTGGTCCCTTAAGAGCCTTAAATTAAGCAAGGAGCTTGAACTCTGGTTGGGAAGATAGGAAAAAGGGGTTTTAAAGTTAAATTTTAAAATATGAAAAGTCCTATGATGGAAATAAGAGGCCAAACTAGGGGGGAACTAGAGCTTGTTTATGTAGGTGGTCACTGGTCAGGGAGGGCCTCTCTGAGGGAAAGGAGGGAGTCCTTTCTGTCCCAGTGGCCCCCTTTGATGGCTGGCGTGAGGCTGTCTGAACCAGCAGTGCTGACATTACTAGTGCAGGACATAGGTCATACCCAGGCCCTGTCTCCCAGGCTGGCTGCAGCCTAGTGTCCCCTGATCAGCCATGGAAGAGGCTGATGCCACAGCACAGACAAGTCTGGGCATTCTGACGCTTTCCAAGGGACTGGCAGGCACAGGCTGCCAACCAGAGCCAAGCCGGAAGAACCTGGCTCCCTGGCCACTGTCCTGTGGTGCGTCAAACACACTCTCAGTGCAATCCGCTAGGATACAGGGCTGAGAGTGTGGCTGGGGGCCGGGAGGGGAGAGACCCACCTGAGAAACCAGGACTGGGAGGTGAGGATGGAAAGGCAGGTGTGTTCATCCATTTGTGCTGCTATAACAGAGGACCACAGGCAGGCAATTTATTAAAAATAAAATAAAATAAAATAAAGGCCAGGCGCAGTGGCTCACGCCTGTAATCCTAGCACTCTGGGAGGCCAAGGCGGGTGGATCATTTGAGCTCAGGAGTTCGAGACCAGCCTGAGCAAGAGCGAGACCCCGTTTCTACCAAAAATAGAAAGAAATTCACTGGACAGCTAAAAATATATAGAAAAAATTAGCCGGACATGGTGGCGCATGCCTGTAGTCCCAGCTACTCAGGAGGCTGAGGCAGAAGGATTGCTTGAGCCCAGGAGTTTGAGGTTGCTATGAGCTACGCTGATGCCAAGGCACTCTAGCCCGGGCAACAGAGCAAGACTCTGTCTCAAAAAAAAAAATAGAAAGAGAGATGTATTTCTTACATTTCTGGAGAGTGGGAAGTCCAAGGTCAAGGGGACCACATCTAGTGAGGGCCTTCTTGCTGCATGTCCCATGGCAGAAGGCAGAAGAGCAAGAGAAGGCTAAAGTCACTTTTATAACAAACCCACTCCAGCAATAATGACATTAATCTATTCATGAGGGTGGAGCCTTCATGGCCTAATCACCTCTTAACAGTCCTACCTTTCACCACCATCACAATGGCAATTAAACTTCAGCATGAGTTGTGGGGAGCATTCAGACCACAGCAGCAGGCCAAAGCCACGCTTCTCCATCACGACAACCAACCAAGCAGCCCAGGACCAGCTCGGCCCTAACATTGGGATTTGGCCTTTTGTCCATCCACTCGAGACCATGTGTCTGAAGCCCCAAGCCCAGTCATGGTCCTGGCAGGTACTGAGAAACATAGAAGACCAGGACCCACTCAGACGACACTAATACACTCTATGGAGATATTTAGATACACAAGAGCTCAGACCAATAACGACCAAAGTAGACACCAACCTGTGGCAATAAACCAAGAAAATGGAGCACGTCTTTTCCTGCCCACACTGAAGCCTCCATATGCCAAGAACTGGACAGTGTCAAAGGTGTCCTCTCACCTTGTAGTCTAGGTTTCTATAATATTTTATAGATGACAAGCCTGAGAAGTTGGGTGACTTCTCAAAAGTCACACAGCCAGTTACACAGCACCCCCAACTTCTGTTCCTACCATGTTGGAGTTTGTTGTACTGTGCTGTGTTCTTCCCGATACCTGCTGGGGTTGAGAACCTGTGGGTCGTTCAAGTCCAGGCTGTAGTTTGTGCTCACTTTCCTAGAAGCTCCGGAAGGCTTCCGCTACCCACGCGCTACTCACTGTCTGCCTGGAGAAGGAACTAATCCATCTGTCCATGCACCCAGCAGATGGGGATGGTGTGGGAATGTAATGTACACGCTTTATGGGGTCTCAAACAGATGTCAGCAGGCAACTCTTTACCCATGTCTGTGGCTCACAAATATCTGCTGCCCTGCCTTCTATTTGTTTATTGACCTCTGTTTCTCTCACCATATTTTAACTCTGCATATCAAGATAAGAAAAGTAACTCTGAGTGCTCTCTGTCTGCCAAGTGCCTTAAGTACGTCATCTCATTTATTTTAATCTTTACAACAACCCCATATGATACATATAATTATGCCAATTTTCCCGATGAGGAAACTAAGGCTCAGAGAGATCAAGTGACTTGCCCAATCTAGCACATCTAGAAAATGGAGAGTCTGAATTCGAATCTTGGACAGAGTCTAGAGCTTCTCTGTTAATCAATATGCCACATTGCCTCCCCTCCCCAGTGGGTCTGTCCCTTCTCCACCTGGTAGCTTCTGCAACATCGTGGGTCAGGGAGGTGGAGGTCACCCCAAGGCATGTCCCCCTCTCCCAGGGGACCCTGATCTTTGAGCACCCCCAGTCCTTCTTGAAACATGAGTTGGCTCGTTGTCATTACCAACCCAGGGACATAGCCACAGATGCAAACAAGCTTACATTCCCAACAGATACAAATGGATGGTTTTTTTTGTTTTTTTTTTTTTTGAGACAGAGTCTCACTCTGTTGCCCGGGCTAGAGTGCCGTGGCTTCACCCTAGCTCACAGCAACCTCAATCTCCTGGGCTCGAGCGATCTTTCTGCCTCAGCCTCCCGGGTAGCTGGGACTACAGACATGTGCCACCATGCCTGGCTAATTTTTTCTATATATATATTTTTAGTTGTCCAGATAACTTTTTTTCTGATACAGAGTCTCACTCTTTTGCCCAGGCTAGAGTGAGTGCCGTGGCGTCATCCTAGCTCACAGCAACCTCACACTCCTGGGCTCGAGCGATCTTTCTGCAAAGCCTCCCAAGTAGCTGGGACTACAGGCATGCGCCACCATGCCTGGCTAATTTTTTCTATATATATATTTTTAGTTGTCCAGATAACTTCTTTCTATTTTTAGTAGATACGGGGTCTCGCTCTTGCTCAAGTTGGTCTCCAACTCCTGACCTTGAGCAATCCACCCGCCTCGGCCTCCCAGAGTGCTAGGATTACAGGCGTGAGCCACCACGCTCGGCCACAAATGGATTTTTGTAAAGTCATCAGAGCAAAGCTGCTCTGCCAAGCCCTCCATGAAGGTGCAAATTGCTCATCTGATTTAAATGTATCCCTGGTTTGCTTGGGTCCCATCAAAAGGTTTTGATATGAAAGTCATGAAATAATAAAGAAAAGTTTCTGCTATGAGTTCTACTCATATTTGAGCTTGAAATGAATTGTTAGTTGTGTGTGGTGGGAGCCAATTTCTGTATTTTAAAATGAAGTTGTCAAGCAAGACAAGGACAAGACAGAAATGAACCAATAAACCAAGAGCAGGGATTAATTAAAGTCCTGGAGTTTGCCACAGAACAGCCACAAAGGAAAGAGGGTAATAGCACTTCTTCCAAGAAAGACAAGTTGGGTGTTGTTGTTTTTTTTATATGTTTCTGGAAAAATAATTTAATTTTGACACCATCTCCACAAATCGACTGGGCTTATCTTTCTCCCATGGAGAGCAAAGATTGCCCTTTTTCTGGCCGGAGGGGAATCTCATTTCCCCTCTCCTTATCATTTATTAGAAATCAAAATATTGTTTCAAATGGATGTGTTTAATATTTCAGACTATATAATGTGTCCAGCACAAAGGGCAGCGTCGTAGGCAGACAATAGAAGTTAGAGAGGAGATGACAAACGACCCTGAATGTCACGACCACAGATTTCTCTCCAATCTATCCCTCCTCGTTCCTTGAGGCGTGGCTTGTTACTTGAACTTCCTCCGCTTGGAAAATGAGGGGGAAACATGAAGATTCCCCCCCACCCCAGTTTACAGTGTGGACATATTCCAACAACATTAATGATAGTGTCCACTGTCTAAAGCAAATTCCCCTTTCCAAATGATTTTGGTCAATACTAAGATGTATTCCCAGGGAAAACTCCACCCCATAAAATATGCTGAAAATTTTGACAAGGAAAAAATGTAAGACCTAGGTCATATCTATTAGCAATATGGTCCAAATTCATGCCTTATTTTTCCTTTGTGGCCTCTTCTATAACTCAGAGGTTTCCTTTACCACTGGCAGCCATCTTTTCTCACCTCCTCTCAAGATCTGGTGACACATCACTTCCTAGACTTTCCCTCCCTCCCTCCTTTTTTCTGAGTGTTTAAAATGCCTGATGCAGCTAACCTACGGTATTCACCAGTAGCTGTCTCCATTTGTCTCCATTGAGCACCTCAGGCACCCCAGCCCCCAAATACCTTATATTCTAGATTCATCAATTTGGCAGATTTGAAATCCAGTATATCAAGTTTACCCTTAATGAGGGCCTCTCTACTCACCCGCTGACAGATCAGCATGCGGCATCGTGACAACACAGCTACTCAGTTACTGAGCGTTCTGAACGTGTGAAGCGCCATGTGAACACTAAGTCACAATGTTATGGTTGCCTCTGAAAGATGTGTGCATCACCCTGGAGCATCGGTAAGTCTGTAACATAATTTGCAATAAGTCATCATTAATTAAGGCTAAATTACGTGGCCCTTCCTGGGGAAGCAGCATATTAAATTGACATCGGTATGTGAAGAGTTCATTACGGTTAATGGTATGAGAACACAAACTGAAGGACTTAATAGTGGATTAGAAGGTGTTTATGTCCAAACATCTCAATGTGGGCCCCACAGCTGCCACACTCCAGCAAAGACATTAGCTTGTTGCTAAGGAGGGATCATGGGAGACTTAGAAACTTATGAAGAAGCTCTCCCAGCATGGGATAATGAGGTATGTGGAAGCATGGAGAAAATATGAGACGTGTGTTCACCTGCCCCTCCCCCCGCCACCTCGGTTCTTCCCTCCCTCACACCATTTCCACCAGAGCCTGGTAGCATGAGGAGGAAGCAAGGGGCAAGGACATGTCAGCAGCAATGGCCACCTAGGGGAGGGGGAAGGGTCAGATTCACCCGAGGAACAAGGCAGGCAGGGGTGCAGAAGAGGGTGGGGGAGGATGGGTGCAAAACTCCTCAGGTGATTCCGTTTTGCCACCCCAATCCCCCCTTCTCCACTCCACCTACTATTATAAAATGATTTTGCCATGTTTAATGTTATTGCTGCAAATCCAAATGTCAAATGATCCTAATTGACACCGATTTGTGAGGCACATGGTCGTAAATCAACATTGCCATAACTAACACAATCGCCACTCTATATAGATATTATCAAAAGAATAAAATGAAAGGTTGCGCATAGTGCAAATGCTGATTCTCCGACGCCTGCACTTCAGCAGCCCAAAGACTCATTGCGAGAAAGGGACGAGAGCTGCCGAACCACAGGCATCGGACACAGCACACTGTGGTACAGCCCCAGGGCACTTCCCTTGTCCCCCAGGGTGGCAAGCACACTTCATTCCCAAGTCTCTGTACTTAGTCGTGAGAGGTGCTTATTAAAAAAAAGGAACATTTCTTCTGCTCCTAACAAAAGACTAGTGTAAGACCAAACAGTGCGAAGTCTTTATTTGAAGAGACGTATTGTTTTTCATGCATTCATTCACTCCACAAACATTCCCAGAGCACTCTGCTGGCATTCAAGACACAGAAAAGAGCCAGACCAACAGGCTTACCCTCAAGGCGCTCTAGTGCTAGCAGGAGAGAGGGAGAGAGAGAGAGAGAGAGAGAGAGAGAGAGAGAGTCAGTCAAGTACAAAAATAAGCAAACAGTTATCAAATGGTGGAGGGGGAGAGGGGTTCTCAGCTTGTGCAGAGCAGGTAGGGACAAGGAAGGCGGTGGGGGATGCTTCTCAGAAACAGACACACAGAAGCTGAGGATCATCTGGGGGCCAAGGCCATTCCACATGCAGGGAACAATCTAGGCAGAGACACAAAGGCCCTGGAGGAGGAAGCCCTTCCTACCACCAGCCCTGGCCCCTCCAGCCAGAAAGGACTGGACCAGGGTGGACACGAGATCTGTGCTGAGCCAATCATTTTCCTCTTATGGGAGGACCAGACTAAATGAGTCGCCTGTCCTGAAACTGAAAACTCAAGTGTCACCTGTGCCACTCTGGGCCATGTATCCAGGAACGAGCAGAGAAAGGGGTCTGCAAAGAGAAGCATAGAAGGAGAGAAGCACAGAGAGCAGGGCAGACCAAAGACATGTGCGGGCCCACAGCAGGAGGAGAGAGAGAACGACAGCTCTCCAGGGCCCAGGTTAGGCCTTCGTGAGGCTCCGTTACTCTTACAGGCCGTGAGTTCCATGTGATACTCTCCGCTCCTTCGAATAAAGCTCCCTTAACTTCAGACAGCTGCAGCCAGACTCTGGCTGGGACACTGGTGAGCAAGAGACACCGAAGGACGCTGCGTGGAAATGGGCTATCTTGTACCCTGGCATGTGGCGCCCACTGCAAGGCGGACCTCGGACCCACTCCTGTTAATCAGCAGCACCGGGAAGAAGGGAGAGGACTGCAGGCAAACCGATTGGATTAGGGACGGAGGGGCTGGGTTCACCTGAAGGTCTTCACACCTACTCATCAGCTTCTTATAAAGATAAAATCTCTGAGGCACTTGCCGCTTCTCTGGAGAAAGACGTGAGATAAATACAAGGTGTTGTTAACAAAAGGGTCTTTCTTCTTTATTATAAAGCTAGTGGAAAGGAATTGCTTTTCCAGGCCATAAGGGAGCCGCAGCTCTATCTCAACAGGTAACCTTGAAAATCAGACACAATAGCTGTGCCACCTTCCCTCCCAAAGCACACTTATCCATTCATATCCTTTTTCCTGTAATGAGAATAACAACACCTCCTCCTCTGCATACTGAGCAACCCTGGCTGTAGTTGGGCTGGACCCTGCCCTATCTTGTGAGCTCAGCACCCCTCATGCCTGTCCGGTGATGTTGCTGAATTCTGGGTGGGAGGACATGTGGCAGACAAAGGGAGATCTCTTGCCTGGTCTTCATGAGGACTGGCCTCCAGGCTAAAGGTTATACACAGCACCCTGAGGAGTTCTGCTTTTGAAAGAACAAAGGAAAAGTTCCTCCTGTCCTATATAATTTCTTCACAATTCTTTCTGTGGGGACAGGATGTTTGTGTCAATAAAACTGTGTTTAAATATTTCAAATGTGTATTGTCATTGGAATGCAGCCCATACAGCTACAGAAGGACGCAGATGGAGAACAGGGAACATCTGGAATGAGGCAGATGAGGGTTCATAAAAGGAAGGAGTTGGATACATCAGCTTTGTAAAAGCCGAGGCCAAGAAGCCAGGGGCAAGAATGTAGGAGCAAACATTTTCTTGGTGTTCAAGGATCCTGAAGGAAAACTCTGCCCTAGGGGCAGAAGCAGCAGAAACTATCTTGACTATGGGCTCACTCCCCATGGAAGAACTTTCCAATCAATCTGTGGAATCTGCTGGGGAATACAGGACTTCGAGGAGTCCTGGTTCATGGAGAGCTCCTGAAACGCTCTCCCTATGAAATGAAGTTTGGGGAAGTAGCTGGTCCACTTGAATTCCATCCAGACCTCTGAGCCTTATAATGTCTCCAGTGAGACTCTGTAATGTGACAGTTTCCCATGCCTAACCTTTCATCCCAGGGATGTTCCAGAAGGCTGAAGCTTCCCCTGCAGTCCACACTAGCTCCTGGGGCACTGGCAGGGGGGCTTGGCATCTCACGGGCACATATTCAGATTCACTGTCATTTGGACTTGACAAGGACACTAGAATCACCAGGCACAACCCTCATCTCAGATACTACAACACAGTTGAAATGTTAGGTCATTAAATATGAAATGTCCAATTTCGAATCAAAACTGTAGCTCATTATATCTCAAACAAGCAGTAGTACAATTAATCAAAGTTTGCACCTAAACTATTGACATAGTATTGCCACCTTAACAGTATCTTGTTTATGCCAGCGGCAAAGAAGCCTGGAGAGTGAGTGGCAATGAAATTGTAAAAGGCATTTCCACAGCTTGTTGAGAATTGAATATTTTTCCTTGCAAGAAGTGATCCAAAGCCTGGAAGAAGTGGGAGTCATTTGGTGCAAGGTCTAGTGAATACGGTTGGTGACAGAGAGTTTCCAAGTCCAGCTTCTACAGTTTGAGCAGCGTTGTTTGTGCGACATGTGGTTGAGCATTGTCTTGCAAGAGGATTGGCCTGTCTCTATTGACCAATCTCGGCTGCTTAATTGCAAGCATCCTCATCATTTCATCCAGTTGGTTGCAGTAGACATCTGCTATAATCAACTGACCAGGTTTCATGACACTGTAGTGGATAATACCAGTGCTGGACCACCAAACATATTAGCTTTTTTGGATGACTATTCGGTTTTGGACAGTGTTTTGGCACTTCATCTTTATCCAACCATTGTGCTGAATGCCTGCAATTGTCAAAAAGACTCCATTTTTCATCACACATAACAATGCAGCGTATAATGGTTCGTCCTTATGTCGTCACAGCAAACAAAGGCAAACTTCGAGACAATTTCTCTTCTGACACTCATTTAATTCATGCGGAACCCATCTATCCAGCTTCTTTACCTTGCCAATTTGTTTCAAATGGTCCAATATTGTTGGAATAGTTACGTCAAACCTTGCTGCTAATTCACAAGTAGGTTGAGATGGATTTGCTTCCACTACAGCTTTCAGCTCATCATTATCCACCTTGGTCTCAGGGAGCCCACGTGGCTCATTTTCAAGATTAAAATCATCAGAATGGAACTTCTCAAACCATCGAAATGCTGTGCATTCATTAGCCACATCCTTCCCAAACACTTCGTTGATATTTTGAGCTGTCTGAACTACAAGGGTTCCACGATGGAACTCATATTCAAAAATAACACAAATTTTTTACTTATCCATGATTTCACAAAAATTTCTCTAAAAAATGTGAAAGATAATCATAAGCCAAAACATGTGCTTGAAAGACTGAGGATGTGCCTTCACAATAAAAATAAAACAAAAATTGTCAAAGTGAAATATCACAGATATCAACTGTCAAACTTAGTACTCAAGGAAATCGGACATTTCATACTTAATAATCTTAATATTTTTTGCCCTTCTCTGAGATTCTCTAGAATCAAGTCATTCCTGTTTATATTTTATACATCTGTCCCATCACTGTCACTGTTAGAACCTAACTCCTCCTGTTCAGCTGGCCACACAGTGGACATGGTACATTGCACTTGAACTTGTCCACTACACTGGAAGACACTGGTACTTTGGTCTAAACAAGTTCTCCAGAATAGCTCCTTGGGTTACATGACCTCTTAAAATTTGTCTCGAGGTAAGTCTGGGTCCTGTGCTTCAAAAACAGCATTACTTACGAGACCGTGCATTTGTTATCTATTGCTATGTAACAATTTACCCCAAAACTTAGTGGTATAAAACAACAAACATTAGTATCTCACAGTGCCTGTGGGTCAGGATTCTAAGCATGGCTTAGCTGGGTGTCTCACCTCAAATTGTCTCACAAGCTACGTTCAAGGTGTCACCAGGACCGCAGTCATCTCAAGGCTCAGTTGGGGAACATCTATTTCTCAAGTTGACTTGTGGCTGTTGGCAGGATGCACTTGCTCATGGATGTTGGACCAAGGCCTCAGTTCTGTGCTGGAGGCTGGCCAGAGCCCCACTCCTCCAGTTCCTTGGGGAGGGCAACATGGCCTCTCCATAGAGCAACTCACAACATGGCATTTTTTCCATCAGAGTGAGCAAATGAGAGAGTAAGGGAGAGCACAGAAGATGGAAGCCACAATTTCTTGGGAACCCAACTTAGAAGTGACATTATTTTGTCAGTCTGTTTACTAGAAGTGAATCACTAGGTCCAGCCAAGGGGAGGGGATTACGCAAGGACATAAATCCCCAGAGACAGGGATCATCGTGAGGCCATTTTAGAGACTGCTTGTCACAGACGACTTTACATATTACCTTTTCATTTACATGTCTCTATTATTAGGTTTGGCAAAACAAAACAGAACAACCACCACCACCCTGACCAGATTCATGCTGCCCTTGCAGTAGTCAACTGCCACCATTAAGCCTGTGTTGAAGGGTAGACCCAGGTGGTCATATTTTTATGTATGACCTCCCTTCACGCCACATCTGCCAGGAAATCTCACCAAAGCTGGGCCAATCAGAGTCTTCTCCAAGGAAAGAGTCATTTAGATGTGCAAAGTTAAGCTGAATAGTCATATAGAAGCAAGGCCAGAGCCACCAGGGTGTGCTGCGCAAAGCCAAGCTGAAGTTATGAGAGTGTGGAAACCAGGCACAAGCTGAAGTAGCCAATCTGCAAAGAAGAGGCTGGAAGAGGTATATAAAGAGAGATACAAGGACGCAAGATCATAAGGCCTGAGACAGACATGGAACCAGAGAGAAACTTCCTCAAGCCTTGCCTCTTTTCGTTTTCCCTGTTTATTTGGTCTTTGCAGCATACCTTCCCACCCTCTATTTGAGCTGGCCTACGTGGATTTGTTTCTTTGCAATCAATCCTTGACTCAGACGTCCTCCCCAGTCTGTCTCTTCTTCTTGAAAATGGTTAATATCAGTTTAATTTGACTCCAGAAAATGACCTTTGAGATGTGAAATAATGTGCAGATTCCAAGCAAAGCATATTTTTGTTCAAAGCACAGATGTGATGCAATTCATTTCCATAGGCCTTTATTGAGATGGAGGTTATTGTTCTCTCTGAGAATCAAGGGAAAATGTAATTAAAGCAATGAGAATTTGACTTATTCTAAATCAAACTGCACCGATGCCATTAAACTAGAACTAGAGGGCCAATATGCTTAGCCTTCGAAACCCACTCTAACTTACTATGTAAAAATATATCTTACAAATGCATACAAATATGCATACGCACACGCACATACATGCATACATGGCCACAAACACACTTCATAAACTAGGAAGATGAGGTCCCAGCAAATGGCAACCTCTTTTCACTGCAATTGATGTATCACAAGACAATCTGTACCCCTTCAGTCAATACCCATATGGATTTGCTTTCCACAGCACATTTTCTAAGTATCCAACAGTCTGTCAATAGAGAAACCAACTCACAGAGTAGTTTACAGGACTCCCCCAGGCAGTGCATGTAAATATTGCAAACAGCAAGTTTATACTGTCAACTCACTGCAGATACCCAGAAGAATAAGATTTTACAAGCTCTCTTCCCAAAGGAAATCAGACTGCAAGATAGAGTGATCATAGCT
>NW_012152175.1:393948-398017 GCF_000956105.1 Propithecus coquereli | reverse complement strand
TAAATGTCCCAAAAGCCACAGAATTACACACTTTAAACAGGTGAACTTTATAGTATATAAATTGTATGTCAATAAAACATGTTTTTAAAAAACTTTAATGAGATACTATTACGTACCTATTAGAATGGCTAATAGGCATGTGGTAGCATGGCCAATATTAAAAACAAAAACAAAAAAAATTTTTGATTAAAAAAATCCAACAATTCCAAATACTAGTTAGGATACGGAGTAACTGGAACCAATAGAAACATAAAATGATGCAGTTATTTTGAAAAACAATTTGGCAGTTTCTTACAAAGTTAAACGTGCACCTACCATACAACCTGACAATCCTACTCTTAGGTATTTACCCAAAAGAAATGAATGCATGTGTCCATACAAAAACCTGTACACAAATATTCATATCAGCTTCATTCATGTTAACCCAAATCTAGTAACAACACAAATGTCCATCAAGAGAAGGGATAAACACATGTGACATGTTTATTCAGCAGAATACTATGTAGCAATAAAAAGGAACTACCAGTACAGACAACAACCTAGATGAATCTCCAAAGCATTATGCTGAGTGAAAGAAGATATATAGAAAAGATAAAATACTATATTGTTCCATTTATATGAAATTCTAGAAAAGGGAAATCTATCCCAACGGAAAATGATCAGTGGTTGCCTGAGAGCAGGGAAAAGCAGTTGAGCACAAAGGAACAGGAGGAAAGTTTGGAGAATGATGGAAATATTCTGTGTCATTATTGTGGTGGTGGTTACATGGTTGCGTGTATTTTTCTAAACTCATCAAATTGTGCACTTAAACTTGTTAAGTTTTATTATATGTAAATTATACTTCAGTGAAATTTATTTTTAAAAATAAAGAAAAACTCATCAGACTGTATACTTAAAGTAGGCGCATTTTTTGGTATGAAAATCTTACCTCAATAAAGTTGAGTTTTTAAAACAGGAAAAAAATGAGATATCACCTCTCACTGTTAGAATGGCTTTTATCAAAAAGATGAAGATGAAGGATGAAGTGTTTGCAAGGATGCAGAGAAAAGGGAACTCATGTTTTGTTGGTGGGAATGTAAGTTAGCACAGCCATCATGGACAACAGTATGGAGATCCCTCAAAAAACTAAAAGTAGACCTACCATACGACTCAGTAATCCAGCTTCTGGGTATATATCCAAAGGAACTGAGACCCACAAGTCAAAGGGCCCTCTGTACTCCCATGTTTACTGCAACCTTATTCACAGTCGCCAGGATAGGAAGCAACCTAAGGGTACCTCGTGATCTCACATGAGTGGAATCTAGTGACATTGAACTCATAGAAGTAGAGAGCAGAATGATGGTTACCAGAAGCTGAGGTGGGGGCAGGGAGAGAATGGGCAGTTGGTGATCAAAGGGTATAAAGTTTCAGATAGACAGGAGGAACAGGTTTTGAGATTTATTGTGCACCAGGGTGACTATAGTCAATAATAATGTACTACATATGTCGGAATAACTAGGAGCATAAATTTCAAATGTCTCATCATAAAAAAATAGGTAAGCAAGGTGATGGGTATGTTAATTAGCTTGATTTAATTATATCACATTGCATATATGTATCAAAACATCACATTGTACCCCATAAATGTATACAATTACGATTTGTCAATAAAAAGCTTTTTCACTGAGAGCCATTGAAACAGATTCCTCTTTGATCTCTCTCCTTCCTATCTCTTACCTCTCCAACTCATCCTTCACAGTTCTGGTGGAGGGAGCTTCCTAAAAATGGCCTTCTAGGCCATTTTGCTGTTTATAGACCTTTGCTGGTTCCCCATTGTCTACTAGAGTATGAGTGCAGACTCCTTAAGAGTCCTTAGCAGTCACGGCCCTCCACAATGGCCCAACTTTCCTTTCTTGTCTCCACTCTGACTCTCTCCTTCCTGCTCCTCCCAAGTCCCATGCACTGCCCTCCAATGGCACTAGACCACGTGCATGCTTGCACCATGCAAGTTCACACCTCTGGGCCTTTGCTAATGTTCCCTTAGCTTAAATGTCCTACTCCACTCTTGCTGCCCTCATCTCCTCTGTAGCTGCTAAAACCTCTCCCCTTCTTAGAGGCCCAGATAAAGTGCTAGTGTGTGTACAAAGCTTGCCCTTGTTCGAATTCACCGTAAGAAGTCCTTTGTTCATACTTCTGGTAGGGGTGTGTCATTCCCAACCTTGCATGACAGTTACTTGCACCTGTGTCTGTTTGTCTCCTCCAGTAAACATGCTCCTTGTGAGCCAAGGCTAGATCCTGTTTCCTGCTATATCCCTCCTTCCTACCACAGTCCCTGGCCTGGAGTCGGTGCTCAGTAACTGGGTATGGAATTAAATTTTCTGAACCTGCCATGAAAAACAAAAATACAAATGGAGGAGGAGGGATGTGGCCAGGGGGTGGGGGCGGGACAGCTACCTGAGAGAATGAAAGAGCAAGGAGCAGAGGAAGAAAACCCTCAGGAAATGGATCTCTCTCCCAGGACAATTTTATCATAAAAGGGATAAATGCTGACCAGCTTATCCCTGGCAGTGTTGCTCCTGGGTGAGAAGAGGAGACAGGTGCAGATGCAGGAGCATGGAAGGAAGGCAAGGAGCTCCTATTTTCCCAAGCCTGGCTCAGAAGCACCGGGGCACTTTGGCGAGGAACCTGCTGCCTGTCCTGAGGGACTGCTTTGCTCTCCTACGCCCAGGGGTATGGCAATCAGTCCTTTTAAAAATCCGCAGAATAAAGCACAACGACAAATCCTTCCACGGTGTTGCTTTCCCTGGCAGAGAAATGACGGATATAAAAGGAAGAAGAATGGACAGGTAAAGCCAATCTGAATCTCGATGAAATGCCCACAAGGCCAAAAACTTCCAAGTGAGGAGAGTCAGCAACCTCGGTACCAATCTCCCTGGGAAGGGGGTTAGAAGATGAGAGTGAGAGGGGAGGGAATCGAATGGCTTTTTATAGCCCCTAATATCTCTTCTGAAAGCAGTCTGCAAGCTTCCCTGTGCCAGGATGCCAGGAAGATGAATGGATTTGTCTTTCCGTTAAATACCATTACCGGGAGCACTGGGGAGAATGAAGAATGGGTCACAGACTCACACCCGAGGTTCCATCTCTTTTCTTTCTAATTAACAAAAAAGCTACAAAAACAGCTCCCACATGTCCTCCCCAACCCATCCCCACCACTAAGAACACTTGTAACCTCGGGGAAAATAGGTAGCCCACTGAACTACAAAAATCACCTCCAGCACCGGTACCCAGCACACCACCAACCCTGAGGAGCTGAAGTTCAAATCCAGCCCCATCGGCACGGTTAGGTCCACACCAGGTCAATAACCTACTTCAAGATCCATTAAGTCTCATGTAGGAGCCTATCATCTTTAAAACCCAATGGCATTTTCCATTAAGAAGAATTGCAAGGGTTTATTCTTTGCCACAGGTGCAAATAATTCTGCTTGTAGATGGAACAAGATCAGTTGCATTAGTGATCTGAGCCATTCACAAGCATCACAACAAAGGAAGAAAAACAAATAAAATTAGTGATCTCACCTCTAGCATAAGGATACTTTTTTTTTTTTCTTTTTTTGAGACAGAGTCTCACTCTCTTGCCTGGGCTAGAATGCCCATGGCATCAGCCTAGCTCACAGCAACCTCAAACTCCTGGGCTCAAGCGATCCTCCTGCCTCAGCCTCTGAGGTAGCTGGGACTACAGGCACACGCCACCGTGCCCAGCTAATTTTTTCTATTTTTAGTTGTTTGGCTAATTTCTTTCTGTTTATAGTAGACATGGGGTCTCGCTCTTGCTCAGTTTGGTCTTGAACTCCTGAGCTCAAGCAGTCCTCCTGCCTCGGCCTTCCAGAGTGCTAGGATTACAGGCGTGAGCCACTGCGCCCAGCCTTAAGGATACATTTAACAAAATATGTGCAAGATTTGTATATTGAAAACAACAAACACTGCTATGAGAAATGTAAAGATACCTCATGTCAAGTACTAGAACTAACACATGAATTTAGCAAGGTCATAAAATACAAGGTTCATATACAAAAATCAATTGTATTCTTGT
>NW_012152175.1:391563-392953 GCF_000956105.1 Propithecus coquereli | reverse complement strand
TTAAAAGTTGCTCGATATCATTAGTCATCAGAGAAATGAACATTAAAATCAAAATGAGATACCACTACACACCCACAAAAATGGCTAAAATGAAAAAGTCTGAAAATAAAAAATGCTGACAAGAACATAGTCCAACTGGTACTCTCAGACATACTGGTGAGAATGTAAAATGTATTAACCCCTTTGGAAAATAACTAGGCAATTTCTTATAGTTAAACATACACTTTACTATATGACCTATCAATTTCATTCCTAAGTATTTACTCAAGAGAACTGAAGATCTGTATTCCCACAAAGTCTACACGAATATTTCTAGTAGCATATTCACAGTAGCTAAAAACTGGAAATAACCCACATGTCCAACAAGAGGTAACAGGTAACATTGTTGTAGTTTGTACAATGAATCAGCAATAAAAAGGGATAGATACTGGTACAAACACACCACAGGCGAACCTCAAATGCATTCTGCTGTGCAAAAGAAGTCAAAGATTTCATCTATACGGAATTCTAGCCAAAGCAAAACCAATCTAAGCAGCGGCAAACAGATCAGCAGTTTTCTGGGAGGAGGAGGAGATTGGCTGCAAAGGGTCATGAGGGAATTCTCTAGGATGATGAAAGTGCTCCGTCTTGATTGCAGCAGTGATGATTACACCAGTGTATGTATTTGTCAGGACTCATCAAATCATATACTTAAACATGTAAATTATGTTTTATGTAAATTATTCCTCAATTAATTCAATTAAAAAATCCTGATATGTGTGTTCCAGCCCCACATATAGTATTTAATTGGTCTGAGATGTATCCTGGGCATCAAGATTTTTTTCTATTTCCCCAAAGATTCCAACATACAGCCAAGGTTGAGAACCACTACTCTAGGGGCTAAGCAAAAAAATGAATGACCTGGCGTCATGGGACACTGACAGAGGGCTACTGGCTCTCTTGGTGTGAGCATGAGAAGTCATGACTCCCCACTGTTGCCACAGGCTACTATGGTAGTACCTGCAGCTCCCTTGGGTTTGCTGCTGGTTTACATAACACTGCACAGAGCCAGGATGTGCTATGGTGTGGTGATCATTATGCAAACACATCTGTACTCCTGAAACTAGGATCCAGGGCACATAGTGCCTTGAATGATCCCCTTATCTTGTCTAACAAGGCGCCCAGACAAGAGTCTCTCCAGCATCTGGCCAAGGGCGTGCATGTGTGTGTGTGCATTAGCACTGGAGCCCGGACATGGTCCCAAATACACAGACTGGCCAGAGGGCACTGGGAGGACCTTCCAAGTAATGTACCTCATGGCTCTCTGCCCTGTGACCAGTACCAGACAAAGGAAAAGTGCCTGCCAGGAGAAACCAGCCTTTGGAGGGTCACATTCAGGTCAACAATCAGA